>NC_092234.1:63531663-63744163 GCF_036320965.1 Panulirus ornatus
AATTTTCCAAAAGAAGGAACAGAGAAGGGGGTCAGGCGAGGATATTCCCTCTAAGGCCCAGTTCTCTGTTCTTAACGCTACCTCGCTAATGCGGGAAGTGGCAAATAGTATGAAAAAGAAAAAAAAAAGTTGAGAGTAAATGTGAATAAGAGCAAGGTTATTAGGTACAGTAGGGGTAAGGGTCAAGTCAATTGGGAGGTGAGTTTGAATGGAGAAAAACTGGAGGAAGTGAAGTGTTTTAGATATCTGGGAGTGGATCTGTCAGCGGATGGAACCATGGAAGCGGAAGTGGATCATAGGATGGGGGAGGGGGCGAAAATTTTGGGAGCCTTGAAAAATGTGTGGAAGTCGAGAACATTATCTCGGAAAGCAAAAATGGGTATGTTTGAGGGAATAGTGGTTCCAACAATGTTGTATGGTTGCGAGGCGTGGGCTATGGATAGAGATGTGCGCAGGAGGATGGATGTGCTGGAAATGAGATGTTTGAGGACAATGTGTGGTGTGAGGTGGTTTGATCGAGTAAGTAACGTAAGGGTAAGAGAGATGTGTGGAAATAAAAAGAGCGTGGTTGAGAGAGCAGAAGAGGGTGTTTTGAAATGGTTTGGGCACATGGAGAGAATGAGTGAGGAGAGATTGACCAAGAGGATATATGTGTCGGAGGTGGAGGGAACGAGGAGAAGAGGGAGACCAAATTGGAGGTGGAAAGATGGAGTGAAAAAGATTTTGTGTGATCGGGGCCTGAACATGCAGGAGGGTGAAAGGAGGGCAAGAAATAGAGTGAATTGGAGTCATGTGGTATACAGGGGTTGACGTGCTGTCAGTGGATTGAAGCAAGGCATGTGAAGCGTCTGGGGTAAACCATGGAAAGCTGTGTAGGTATGTATATTTGCGTGTGTGGACGTGTGTATGTACATGTGTATGGGGGGGGGGGTTGGGCCATTTCTTTCGTCTGTTTCCTTGCGCTACCTCGCAAACGCGGGAGACAGCGACAAAGTATAAAAAAAAAAAAAAAAAAAATATATATATATATATATATATATATATATATATATATATATATATATATATATATATATATATATTTTTTTTTTTTTCTTTCGTACTATTCGCCATGTCCCGCATTAGCGAGGTAGCGTTAAGAACAGAGGACTGGGCCTTTGAGGGAATATCCTCATCTGGCCCCCTTCTCTGTTCCTTCCTTTGGAAAATTAAAAAAAAATGAGAGGGGAGGATTTCCAGCCCCCCGCTCCCTTCCCTTTTAGTCGCCTTCTACGACACGCAGGGAATATGTGGGAAGTATTCTTTCTCCCCTATCCCTAGGGATATATATATATATATATATATATATATATATATATATATATGCACATATACATATATATATGTTTGCGAGATAGCGCAAGGAAACAGACGAAAGAAATGGCCCAACCCAACCCCATACACATGTATATATATATATATATATATATATATATATATATATATATATATTTTTTTTTTTATACTTTGTCGCTGTCTCCCGCGTTTGCGAGGTAGCGCAAGGAAACAGACGAAAGAAATGGCCCAACCCCCCCCCCCCCATACACATGTACATACATACGTCCACACACGCAAATATACATACCTACACAGCTTTCCATGGTCCACCCCAGACGCCTCACATGCCTTGATTCACTCCACTGACAGCACGTCAACCCCTGTATACCACATCGCTCCAATTCACTCTATTCCTTGCCCTCCTTACACCCTCCTGCATGTTCAGGCCCCGATCACACAAAATCTTTTTCACTCCATCTTTCCACCTCCAATTTGGTCTCCCTCTTCTCCTCGTTCCCTCCACCTCCGACACATATATCCTCTTGGTCAATCTTTCCTCACTCATTCTCTCCATGTGCCCAAACCATTTCAAAACACCCTCTTCTGCTCTCTCAACCACGCTCTTTTTATTTCCACACATCTCTCTTACCCTTACGTTACTCACTCGATCAAACCACCTCACACCACACATTGTCCTCAAACATCTCATTTCCAGCACATCCATCCTCCTGCGCACAACTCTATCCATAGCCCACGCCTCGCAACCATACAACATTGTTGGAACCACTGTTCCTTCAAACATACCCATTTTTGCTTTCCGAGATAATGTTCTCGACTTCAACACATTCTTCAAGGCCCCCAGAATTTTCGCCCCCTCCCCCACCCTATGATCCACTTCCGCTTCCATGGTTCCATCCGCTGCCAGATCCACTCCCAGATATCTAAAACACTTCACTTCCTCCAGTTTTTCTCCATTCAAACTCACCTCCCAATTGACTTGACCCTCAACCCTACTGTACCTAATAACCTTGCTCTTATTCACATTTACTCTTAACTTTCTTCTTCCACACACTTTACCAAACTCAGTCACCAGCTTCTGCAGTTTCTCACATGAATCAGCCACCAGCGCTGTCTCATCAGCGAACAACAACTGACTCACTTCCCAAGCTCTCTCATCCCCAACAGACTTCATACTTGTCCCTCTTTCCAAAACTCTTGCATTTACCTCCCTAACAACCCCATATATATGAGCGGGGGGCTGGAAATCCTCCCCTCTTTTTTTTTTTTTTTTTTTCTTAATTTTCCATAAAAAGGAACAGAGAAGGGGGCCAGGTGAGGATGTTCCCTCAGAGGCCCAGTCCTCTGTTCTTAACGCTACCTTGCTGATGCGGGAAATGGCGAATAGTTTGAAAAAAAAAAAAAAATTATATATATATATATATATATATATATATATATATATATATATATATATATATATATATATATTTGGGGTAGGGAGCGAAAGTTCTGGGAGCGTTGAAGAATGTGTGGAAGTCGAGAACATTATCTCGGAAAGCAAGAATGGGTATGTTTGAAGGAATAGTGGTTCCAGCAATGTTATATGGTTGCAAGGCGTGGGCTATGGATAGAGTTGTGTGGAGGAGGATGGATGTGCTGGAAATGAGATGTTTGAGGACAATATGTGGTGTGAGGTAGTTTGATCGAGTAAGTAATAATAAGGTAAGAGAGATGTGTAGTAATAAAAAGAGTGTGGTTGAGAGAGCAGAAAAGGGTGTTTTGACATGGGGAGAATGAGTGAGAAAGATTGATCAAGAGGATATATGTGTCAGAGGTGAAGGGAACGAGAAGAAGTGGGACACCTAATTGGAGGTGGAAAGATGGAGTGAAAAGGATTTTGAGTGATCGGGGCCTGAACATGCAGGAGGGTGAAAGGCGTTCATGGAATAGAGTGAATTGGAACGATGTGGTATACCGGGGTCAACGTGCTGTCAATGGATTGAACCAGGGCATGTGAAGCATCTGGGGTTAACCATGGAAAGTTCTGTGGGGCCTGGATGTGGAAAGGGAGCACACCACACCTCGACCAAAACACCCTATATCTGCCACTCTATCATCAAACACATTCAACAAATCTTCAAAATACTCTCTCCATCTCCTTCTCACATCACCACTACTTATCACCTCCCAATTAGCCCCATTATTAATGATGTGTAATGACTTTACCTTCAGTGCAGAAGGATGGCAGTCTGGATTGTGTGGAGCTTCATATTGAGAAGAAAATCCAGTGATGATATTATTCAAATCATTAACTCTTTCCTGAATTGAATATTGTTGTGTTCTAACATTACCGTACAAGGCAGGTGAAATTGTGGAATTGGAAAATGTTCAGAGATCTTTCACAAACCATATTGATGTGGTAAAAGAACTAAATTTCTGGGGGTTGCTGAAATCTCTTGAGGTTAAACTCTCTATAGTGCAGGGAGTGGCTAAAATCTCTTGAGGCTAAACTCTCTCTAGTGCAGGTGAGAGATTTATCATCATCTTTAACTAGAAAATCCTAGAAGGTATGATTCTCATGTTACATTTAGTAATAACATCCTATTGGCATGACGGGCATGGAAGACTGTCTAATACTCCCTCATATATTCATAGATGTGATATGCACAAAAAGAGAGAATACATTAAACATCCAGGACCCAAGACTCTTCAACACCTTTCCTGCTTCCATCAGAAATAGGATGAGACACACAGTAGAGAAGTTTAATGGTGCACTGGACAAGTACCTGGCATTTCTCTACACAAGTCTTCAAAGCTCGCTTCCTCTCAACACTCTCTTCTCATTCACAATGTATCTACTTCTCAGAAAACCTCTGCTAATTATCACTCCCCCCTCCTCAAAATTGTAATCAGACATTCCACCAGCTGCCCCACTCATCACATTTACACCCAAAAGTCTGTCTTTACATCATCTTTCCTACTCATATGCATATACTTTTGTTTGTTCCCCTTTTTACACCAGTGGACTGCACTAGGGCATATGAAGTGGCCTAGGAAACCATGGAAAGGTCTCTGCAGCCTGATTGTAGATACAGAGCTGTGGTTTTTGTTCATTATATATGACAGCTAGAGAGTGGATGTGAGCAAATGTGGCCTTGTTCATCTGTTTCCAGCACTTCCTTTCAAACATGAGAAATGGCAATCAAGTATGAGATATGTGTGTGTAGTAAGACTTGTGCTTAACATTTCTTTTCATGTACTTGAAAGCTGTTTCAATATTTGTCAGTAGAAGGTGGTCTCCTTGACTATTCTCCTAATATGAAGCTCTGGTGACACATTAGGGATGATATTTACTCCCAAGTCCTTCTCATATGCAGAATCCCGAAGCTTGTGTACTGCTAGATAATAATCATATTGAGGCTTTGCTTCACTTTATCCTAGCATCATTACTGTACAGTTGCTCTGGTTGAATTTCATCAACTGTCTGTATTACTTATTTTTGGAGTTTGTTAAGGTCTTCTTGTAAGGTGATAAAATCCTCTATGCTTTTCACTTCCCTCATGTCCTTTGCATCATCTACAAACTTACTAAGGTAGAAGTCTGTGATTACAGGTAAGTCATTTTCGTAAATCAAGTAGAGTAATGGTTTAAAAACTGAACCCTGTTGCACTCACAGGTGACATGACCTCAGCACATTTGGAGAAGGCTTCTTTGACATGCACTTCCATTTAGGTAATTTTCTATTTATCAGAGTTTCCCCCCCTTATTCCTCCCTATCGATCTAATTTCCTAATCAGCCTTCCATGCAGGTTAGTGTCAAATGCCTTCTTACTGTTTAGATATGGACAGTACACCCAGCCTTTCCTTTTTTCTTAGACTGGAGCTCACTCTCCCATGTAAATCTAAGAGGTTTATTACACCTGACATATTTTTTCCTGAACTGTGCTGTTTCTCACATAGGTAATATTTCTTCTTTGAAGAAAGTCATCCATTTGCTTTTCTTGTTTTTATCTAGAACCTTACACATCAAACTGTAGTTCAGGGCCTCTTCCTAGGCTCCTTTCTCATAGGTTGGTTTGACATTTGCCTTATTTCATTCATTTGGCTTTTCCTTTCTTTAGTGATATTTTGAACAGCATGTCAAGAATTTTGTCTTCTGTATCTTCATACATCTTCCACATATGTGAAATTTCATTTGGATCTTGAGCCTTGTTTAGGTCAAGACCTCTAAGTATTTTGTTCATATCTTTTCTTGTAATATATCTTAATGTGCTCTAATACCCCATCTCCAGTACAACCTCATTGTGAAAACATTATTGTACTTGCTACTCGCTTCCTTACATCATGTTCCTCAGTTCTGCCTTCTGAATCCCAGGGCCTGCTAAGCAAGTTTATACTGACAGTCTATTCTTGATCAGTTTATGGAAAAATTATGGATATTTTCCTTCCTTGTTCAAAGTATTCTTTTCAAGGTTTTTTGTTTCTCCTTTCTTGTCATGATTTACTTATTCCTTGCTCAGTTATACCTAGCAAAAGCTGGCTTGATAGAGTGTCACCTATATCTTCACCTCGGAGCTCCTGTGCTTTTTGATGTCTTTTATTATACCATTCTTCCATCTTTCTTAACATTCCCTCCATATTTAAGATTAGAGGTACCCATGTTCCCAGTCATTTTAGATTTCACAAAACCTCTCTATAGTTTCCTGGTTCATTGCCATTGAACTCCATTTCCCAATTTGTGTTACAATAACAATTTAGTACTTTCCACAGTTATATCAATCTCGTTTTACAAATAGTTAAACATGGGCATTACATTATCACTTTTCCAGATTGGTGTGTCGTATGTATAATTATCTAAGTATCCATATTACAGCAAACTCCCATTTGTCTTGACTCATTTAACTGGAACCCAAAAATAACAACCCATTTTATTTTTTCCCATACAGATAAAAACTCTGAAGTGACACTGTTTAATTTTCCCCTTCATTTATTTGAGAAATTATGTGCATAGAGGATACTTGATTTTATTGGATTCATAAAATCAATAGAGGATTAATGAATTAATACTTATGAATTCCCATAACAGGATAGCATTAGGATGATGTTCCTTATCTTTCCCCCAGACCTGTTTTAACACAATACCATATAAGGTATGTTCTGTTCCCTTCCCCCAGCCCACTTTTGTCACTAATAAATGCATTACAAATACATACAGGACAGTATTTGTATATGAATCACATAAAAACCCTTACAGTGCAAATAGGTAATTACACAGACAGTTTGTTTTGATTCATAATACTTAAAATGCCCTATGCATGTTGTTGCCAGATTTTCTCATAAATTATGATACTGAAACTCAGCAGTTGTGTACAACCATTTCATAAGATTAGAATAACATTGGGCAGTTTGTATTGTGATTAATATTGATGTACCCCACACACTTTTCCATATGTCATAGAATTAAGAGATAAACATATACTTTCTTTATTAAACATACATTAAAATGCTCAATGTTTTTAGTTGTAATAGAATTAAGAGATAAACAGATACTTTCTTTAGCAAACGTACATTAAAATGCTCAGTGTTTATGGTTGTAGTACCCTATGAGTGCAAGCATTGTGGCATTCCCTTAGCATTTGCTTGTCCATGCATTTGGGTTGATATAGATAAACCATAATGGTGTTGTCCTCCTGTGCTCTCCTCCACTCTTTGAGTCTGGACTTGAAACTGGATGTATTGATATGATGGAATAGTTGATGAAGTCTTATCAATAACTGTGAAGCTGTATATTAAATTCATTATGATAATATTCCATGTATTTAAGCAACACAGAACAGCGTATGTGAGGATATATGTCTGAGATATTCCTCAGGAGCATATGTATAACAGTTTAAAGTAAAGCTGGCTTCATTTAAAGTAGTTTCACTTAGATTAACACTTTTCAGGAATGCATATGATACATTTATCAGGGAACTCTTCTACATGTTCTTGTAAGTCAAAGAATAGTTTTCTTGTTCTGTTGTAACTACATCATCACTAATATTTTCTGTATTTTCCATTTGTCAACTTTTATTCTCTTTCATTTGGAAAATTTGTTTAGCAAGTATCACCCAGGTCCCAAGGGTGTTGTTTAATGGGGAGTCTACTCTGGTATGTTTAGCAGTAGTCTAGTAATGATAGTGTATCAGTCCCTCATATTCTTTTGTATTCATTGACATTATATTGGAAATATTCCTGTCACCATGAGGATCCAAACTCCTCCAGTCTACCCCTTTATAATTGAACTCTCTCATTACATTGTGTATCACAGTTTTTGTTTCTGGGTAGTAAGTGTTATTTCCTAATTGCATATGCATAAAAAGTAGAGAAAAAGATTATTATTCCCTTTAAACTTTGCTTTCTTGACCAGGACAGATATTTTGAAATTTACGTATTTCCAGTTGGACAATGGGTGAATTTGCACATTTGTATTCACATGAAGTCAGAAAAACAACAACATATGAATTGAAATTAACATGTATTTATTTTTTTTTTTTTTTTTTTTTTTTTTTTTTTTTTTTTATACTTTGTCGCTGTCTCCCGCGTTTGCGAGGTAGCGCAAGGAAACAGACGAAAGAAATGGCCCAACCCCCCCCCCATACACATGTACATACACACGTCCACACACGCAAATATACATACCTACACAGCTTTCCATGGTTTACCCCAGACGCTTCACATGCCTTGCTTCAATCCACTGACAGCACGTCAACCCCTGTATACCACATGACTCCAATTCACTCTATTTCTTGCCCTCCTTTCACCCTCCTGCATGTTCAGGCCCCGATCACACAAAATCTTTTTCACTCCATCTTTCCACCTCCAATTTGGTCTCCCTCTTCTCCTCGTTCCCTCCACCTCCGACACATATATCCTCTTGGTCAATCTCTCCTCACTCATTCTCTCCATGTGCCCAAACCATTTCAAAACACCCTCTTCTGCTCTCTCAACCACGCTCTTTTTATTTCCACACATCTCTCTTACCCTTACGTTACTTACTCGATCAAACCACCTCACACCACACATTGTCCTCAAACATCTCATTTCCAGCACATCCATCCTCCTGCGCACATCTCTATCCATAGCCCACGCCTCGCAACCATACAACATTGTTGGAACCACATGTATTTATACTGATGTTAAACACAAGTGACCACAGAAGATTTGGAAGTGAGTAGTTTTTTGAGATTTATGTTTGTACTATAAAATCACTTTTATGAATCAGACCCCAAATATAATCTCCCTTCACTTTCTTGTTATGTGTTCCTTGGTATTGGTGGTCAAACTCCTGTATATCTTGGTGGAAGCACTCGCCTTGCTCCTGTGAATATGCTCCTGTGTTCTTGAATTTATCAAGATGAACTTCAAGGATATAGACTTTGAGGGACATCTTTCAGCCCATTTTGCCAAAGTTCGTCTCCATAGTCTCAACCGGCTCCACTGCAACAAAGCTGTACCATGGTGCATTCTTCTTCCTATTGAGCTTCTTGGGGAATTCCTTGCTCTCCAGGATTTTCTTTGTGGTCCAAAGAAGAACCTGGTTTTGACCTTTGCCTGAGACAGCTTAGGTAAGAAGGCTTGAAGGTACTTGAAGGCTCCAGACTCCTTATCTAGAGCTGTGACAAATTATTTCTTAAGGACTGATTTTATGTGCAGTGGTAGCATCAACACCTTCAGGGGGTCCACCAGTGGCTCTCACTTGATGTTGTTCATTCCCATAGCGAATTCGGTCTGCTGTGGCCAGTCCCACCTGTGGTAGTGCACGGCATTGTCCCTGCTGTCCCAAAGGCACAGATTTCAGGGGAACTTGGTAAAACTGCCTTGGAAATCCATCAGGAATGCCACCATTTTGAAGTCTCCAATGCCCTCTCAGCTTTACTCATACTTCAAGGCATCTGGTAAGGTCTTGACATTGTTGTATTCTTCTTTGAGGTGCCCTGAGTGAGCCAAGGGAAGAGACGAGTACTTGTTATGGAGCAGCACGGCTTTGAGGCTCCTGGATGAGCTGTCAATAAAGGAGCACCACTCATTTGGGTTACAGGCGATTCCGATTGCCTTGAACAGACTGGTTACGTTGTGGCAGAAGCAGAGCCCATCTTGACAGTTAAAGCTGGAAAAACCTAGATGACGCTTTCTGTGATCTGCGATTTGCACATTTTCATCCAATAAGTTCCACTGTTTGAGCCTAGATGTCAGAAGCTTGGCATTGGACTTAGTGAGACCAAGATTTTTTATCAAGTCATCGAGGTCTTTTTGATTGGGATAGTATGGGTTTATTTCCTCAGCTGCAACTCTGAAATTGTAAAGTCTTCCACCCCCTCTGACTACTTTTTATATTACTGGAAACTTATAGAAAGTTTGTGTCAGCAACTCAGCACTGAATTTATCCGGAATGTTCTGAAAAATACATGAATTTCAAAATATCTCTCTCCTGATCACAAAAGCAGTTTCAAGAGAATAATAGCACTTTTCTATACTTTTTAGACAGTCAGTTAGAAAATAACACTTATTTAACACAGACAAAAAAAAAAAAAAGTAAAGATTTTTTACAGTGTTATCGGTACTTTACCATTTTCGAGAATTATTTGTTTTACTGCTTCCAATACCACCTTGATTATTCTTTTATTGATATAATTGTGTTTGTTCTGGATCTTTGCATTTCTTTAGAAGGTTATATCATATCAACACCACTATGCTGTTTCTTCTTACAGTTATTGTACCCATTATGTATTGTCTACATGGGCCATCTTTCACTGTTTCCTGAAACTTGTAGCTATCTTTTTTTTAGAATGGCCAAACCTCCCACTCCTTTGCCTTCTTTTACCTTCCTTATTACCATCTACCCCTCTGGGTAGAACAGGTGAGAACTTATCTCCTTAGTAAGGTATGTTTCCACAACAGCAAAATCAGGAGCATTTACCTTAATACAGTCTCGGAATTACAACATTTTGCCATTTACTATTAATCCCTCTGTGTTTATACACATAACTTTCTCTGACATTTCCATCGTCTAACAATCCTGATCTGTCTGTGGTGCTGGCAGGTCTGTTTTGTCATTTTCCCCTCGTTTGCTTCTCCTCTCCCTTGGTCTCTCATGTTCATTGAATACTCCATTGAATTCTGCTTTGTTTCTAGATTTCTTTGTCTGCCATAGTACCTCCTTGCTAGATATCTTAGACAAAAAAAATCATAATTGGATGCCCTCTTATGTCTTTATCATAACCACCAGTCTCTCTCTCTCTCTCTCAACACAGACATTGTTTTTGGGCAGTGCCACAGCCCCCAGTAATTTTTTAATGAGCATTTCTTTTTTATTGATTCATCTCTACTGGCTGTATTTTCTTCCAGTCAAAAAAAGAAAAAATTATCTTTCAACCTCCTGTTGTATTAATCTCTGACTTTTATATCACCCACTTCATGAATAAGTCCAATAGTTTTGTTTCTTCAGGCAACTTTTTCTGGTTTGTGTATGAATGTTTTTGGGTCTGTGTTTTGTTTACCATTTAGTACACTGTGGAATGTTTGAAAATAATTGTTTACAACAGATTTGTACCAGATTTTGATAAACAGGCTGTTTTGCTGCAGAAGGTGAGTAGAGGGTATGGATGTTCAGTTTTAAATGAAAGATTGTATTTTGATGTATCTGTTAATGTGTTTGTATTTTTGTGCAGATTTTGTGTTATTTTTAAGATATTTGGTATAATTGGTTTGAATGCTTACTAAAACTTTGATGAATAGAGTGTATCTTCAGTGCAGTCACATTGGCCAGTGGCACCTTCAAGTATTCCATGTTTTGTTATTTTACTTAAGGTCAGTTACAATAAAAATGGTGATTTTTTGCCCATTTTGTTCTTGCAGACCTTAAGTTTATGTTTATTAAAGTTGTCTCTTGTACCTCAATATCTGAGCATTGTTATCAGGATTATTCCATAAGTACAGTATTTGCTTTTGATAGTTGCCATGGTAAATGATAAATAGGCTTTTCTTTGTAAGCATTTGGAGTTTCAAGTACTGAAAGTATCTTTAAGAAGTAAATTTAAATTGTATGTGAATTTTTTTTATTAGAATAGAGCATTTGCCATATGTAATGCTGATTTGCCAGCTATTGAGGGGGAAGAGGAACAGTCATGTGGTATGAAAGATACTTAGACCACCCATCCACATTAAAATCCTTTTTACATTGATTTATATGTGTTGGCATTATTTCATGGTTTGTTTTATGTAACGTTGCGTTACTCTTAAAATGAGGGTAGGATGAGTATGGAAGTAGTTTTGGTTGAGATATTTATGTATCTCTTCCTCTGATTAAAAAGCAACAGATAGATGCATTGCAATATGTAAGACTTTTAACACATCACATTGGAGACCTAGCTGGCAGTATCATACTTATGATATTCATTTGAGACTATTTTTGTTGTTTGAGGGTAATGCAAATCAGGGCTAGCATTTTCTTTAATGAATTTTTTTATTGAAATTGGGTTTCTTGAGTTTAATAAAAAGATTTTTTTATTCAGATGAACATGAACTTTGAGAGATTTATCTAATTATGTTTTTGAATTAAACATGTTTTAGTTAAAAAAGATTTATTCTTCTGTGTGCAACAAAAAATAATCATTTATGCATCATAGTGAATGAATAGTTGATCTTTTGCTTACTTGATATTAGAATTTTATATAAATACATTAGATAAGACGATAGGGATCATGGACTGAATTTATTAAAGCTATTAAATAGTTGTATTAGGGATTGCAGCACAGTACCACTTATTGTAGAAATCAAATCTTGCGTATTCAATATGCAGCTAGGATTTTGGAGTATCCTTGAGCAGTCACAGCCAGACATTGGAGGCACACTGTAAACCATTCAGTTGTGTAATTAGGTTTTGTTAAATCCAGAGTAGGATGTGACTAAATATTTAAGTGATCAAATGAATGAGAAATGATTGTGTTGATGAATTAGTACTTCGCCATATCTAAAAGTGAAAAAAAAAAATACATAGATCAGTAATTTTTCATTTGATTCATTCAAATGCTTTAACTAGATGATTGCAACTCTGATTACAAATTCTCTTCATTGGAAGAATGCAAGCTGCTGAGCTTTCCCATGAAGTCAAGTATTCTTTGGGAGAGTAGTGGTTTTCTTTGTTGTAGTTATTTTAGTACTGTTGAAGCAGTTAGAAAATCATATGACCAAGGGTTTATGTATGTGGATCGGGAAGCCAGTGTGGATGAAATTCATGATTTGAAATTAAAACTTTGATTCTGCCTTTATTGAGAAATGCAGATTAATTATACCAGAATATTTGTACAATTAATATTTGTACAATATTTGTAACAATTAATTGTGGGTGACGCAAGGTCCTTGCTTACGGGAGGACCTGTACAAACTTTACAGTTGATTTGATAAATGGATGATGAGATTCAGTCCAAGTAAGTGCAAGGTAATGACACAGCAAAAGAAGTCCTTATTATGAAAACTACTAGCAGGAAATAAGTGTCAGGAAACAATATGTCGCTGGAGCTTCACTTAGAAGACTTTTGAAAAGAAAGCTGTATGCAAGGAAATATTGAACTGTCATTCAAGTATGTGGGTAAGGAAATGTTAGGTTAGCTGTTCACAACACTAGCAGACTACACGTAAAGAAACATGGAGATTTGATTGAGAAGGTCAAGAGAAGAGCATCTAGGGTGCTACTGGAATTAAGAGCTGAACTACAATGAAAGGTTAAAAGTTTAGAGGGGAAAAAAGAGATTTGGGTGATTTGTTTACAGCCTTTTACTTCCTAAATCAACTAACTGGAATATGTTGACAGTAAACATCTTCATGAGGTGCAGTACCAGTTATTAGAGGAAACTGAGAAGAGTGATGGTTAAGAAGGATGTAAAGAAATATTGGTTTAGTTTAAGAATATTGGATGGTTGCAATGGTCCAAGCATGGAGACTTTGAATGCCAGCAACTTTAGAACATCTTCGTAATGGTACAAAAAGTGCAAGAGACAGGGCCTCAAGTGCCTAATACATATGTACACCTGAGAAGAGAACAGCCTCAGATGGGTCTCTCTCTCTCTCTCTCTCTCTCTCTCTCTCTCTCTCATATATATATATATTTTATATTATGTTGTACTGATTCAATTTTGTTTTGATTAGTTTGCTGTATTTTAGAGAAATCCAATTTTAAACAATAATTGGCTAGTATTGGGGAAGAGAGCAAGTGTAGCTGAATTTTACAATATAAAAGTACAAATCTACTTTGATTAAAGAAAATGAAGTTTTAGTGTAACTGGAAGGCAATGACAACATTGCCCAGTTGATAGCTTAAGTTATCCTTGTGATTGACCCTGTTTTGTGCTAATAAGCTTCATTACCGTTACTAGTTCACTGAAGTAGATCAGTTTGAGACACCTCTGATACAGCCTGATTTAAGGAAAAGGTTGTGGTCTTATAGAAGGCAGAGAAATTAGGCAGGATTGCACAAATAAGCTTGTCATCAAACAAAGAAAAAAGACTTCTTGTTGAAGAGGAGGAAGATAACTTGACATTTAATGAACAGTATGAATGTTTATATACAAAAATAAGTCATACTGGGAAGTCATATTTGTAATAGTAGTATTAGTGGTAGTAATGATGATGCTGATGAAAAAAAGGTATTGAAAATAATAATGAAAGAAATCTCATAGTAGGATCTGCCATATCTCTCACTTGACATAGAAAAAATATATAGCTATTGAGGGGTAAACATGGGAGCATATTCATAAACACCCACACACGCACATATACATACCTATTTATTTCAACATTATACATATATACACATGTACATATTCATACTTGCTGCCTTCATCCATTCCCATTGCCACCTTGCCACACATGAAACAACACCCCCTTATCCCTGCGCGTGCATGGGGTAACGCTAGGAAAAGACAACAAGGCCACAATCATTCACACTCAGTCTCTAGCTGTCATGTGTAATGCACCCAAACCACTGCATCCTTCCCACATCCAGGCCCCAAAGACCTTTCCATAGTTTACCCCAGACACTTCACATGCCCTGGTTCAATCCATTGAAAGCATGCTTGGGGGAGGGGGGTGCCATTTCATGTGTGGCAGGGTAGCGGCGGGAATGGATGAAGGCAGCATATATGAGCATGTACATGTGTATATATACGTCTAAGTAAGGATATGTATACGTTGAAATGTGTAGGTATGTATATGTGCATGTTTGGGCATGTATGTATATACATATGTACGTGGGTGGGTTGGGCCATTCTTTTGTCTTTTTCCTTGCGCTACCTCATTGATGCGGGAGACAGCAACAAAGTATAATAGAATAGAAATATATATTTACAGACATACACATATATATACACATGCACATATTCATACTTGCTTGCCTTCTTTCATTCCTGGTGCTACCCCCTACCCCACAGGAAACAGCATTGCTACCTCCTCCTTCATTAAGGTAGCACCAGGAAAGCAGACAAAAAAAAAAGTCTCATTCGTTCACACTCAGTCTCTAGCTGTCATGTGTCATGCACTGAAACTAGAGCTCCCTATCCACATCCAGGCCCCTCAGACCTTTCTATGGTTTACCCCCAGATGTTTCACATACCCTGGTACAGTGTATTGACAGCACATTGACCCTGGTATACCACAATGTTCCAGTTCACTCTGTCCCTTGCTCGCCTCTCACCCTCCTGTATGTTCAGGCCTCAGTTGCTCAAAATCTTTTTCACTCCATCCTTCCAGCTCCAATTTGGTCACCTGCTTCTCCTCCTCCCCTACACCTCTGACATATATATCCTTTTTGTCAATCTTTCCTCCCTCATTCTCTCCATATTTCCAAACCATTTCGACACACACACTTCTGCACTCTCAACCACACATTTTTTATTTCCATACGTTTTTCTTACCCTTTCATTACTTACTTGATCATACCACCTCACACCACATATTGTCTTCAAACATTTCATTTCCAATAAATCCACCCTCCTTCATATCTATAGCCCATGCCTTGCAACCATATAACATTGTTGGAACTTATGTTCCTCTGAACATACCCATTTTTTGCTCCGAGATAACGTTCTCTTCTTTATTTTTTATTATACTTGATTGCCGCCCCCGTGCCAGTGAGGTAGGGCCATGAAACAGATGAAAAATGGTTCATCCACTCATATACACGTAAACACCCATACATGCACATATACATACTGGAAAGGATCACAATTTTGTGCGTGATCAAGATATTCCTATAAGTCCACGAGAAAAATGAAACACGATTTGTTCCCATATGTTCCCTCATATCGTATTTTATTTTCCCTGTGGACTCATAGGAACATATACATACATATACATGTACATATCAGCATATACAATTATTCATACATATACATACACAGACACACACATATATACACATGTATATATATTCACACTTGCTTTCCCTTATCCATTTCTGGCACTACCCCACCCCATGGGAAACAGTCAACAGGGACTTGCTTCTTTATCTTGTAGAATACTCTCACATCATCTGTACAAACATAAATCATAATGATCAGAAATATTAAAAGCAGTTGTTGTTTGTTTTTTATGTACTGCAGACACACATCATATTGCATTTGGAGATATTATATGGAAATCTGAGGCAGATAAGGAAAAGTTTGTGAAAGTTTTAACCTCACCCTCTTGGTGGAAAAAGTCACAGGATGTCATCCCCATCATAGGCTCAGACAAAAACTGAGAGATGGGAAATGCTGTAGTGGAGAGCGGTTTAGTAGACCTCATAGATCCCGACACAAAGGGTGAGTCTATTGTGGAAATTTACTTTGAAATTGGAGGTAAGGATACTTCAACCACAGACATGAGTCCAGAAGGAGAAAGAGACGGTTGATTTAGGCGTGGATGAAGAGGGAGGAAGTAGAAGCCAGGAATGACAAGGATAGACATGATTACAGAAAGAGACAAAAAATACTGATTTGTGTATGGAAGGAGAGAGAGAAAATGGATGCCAGGAAACTTCTATCACAGATGTGGGTGCAGGACATAGAGATGTTGACTTGGGTATGGAAGGATTGGGGAGGAAGAAATTGGAAGCTAGGAAACTCTCACAGAATATGGAGATAATAGAGGTGCAAGATAAAACACAGTGAAAGAATGACAGAGACATATCCCTCATGTACACCACAATTTACATCCCTTTTTAAATACAGACACAGTACCAAATGAGTGGCAGGGAAGTTACCAGATGAGGAAATGACACTTAGTTACCCAAGTTAGAATGGTGAAGCAACTGAGAGATCTCTGCAAAGTTCAGCAGACCAGAGTCCATTAACCCCTAAAACATCCTCCAGGTAACATTCTTTACAAATGCCATCATAGAGCGATTTAAGTTAGAATGAATAGAATCCCATTTAAAAGTGGCTTGCTAAACAAGGCAGATGCAGTATTTGCAGCCTTCATTGAAACACCCTCTGAAGACCATATTAGGAGTGAGGTGTGGATCCTAAACCACAACCTATGCAGATATGACAAGACATGAAGCTATTGAGCTCTCATTTGATGTAGTAGAAGCACTTTCTGTGAAGATTGAAAATCCAAACTTGGTCATTGCATTTATTTATAGACCACCTGATGCAGAGCCTCTTGAATTTATGAACCAAATGAAAAACATAGAATCATGTCGTAACCTCTTCAGAGGCCCAGTTCAAAATATATTTGTCTTATGGGACTTCACCCAATCTTGCATTATATGGAGACAGGCAGGAAATAACATCATAGCAGAAAAAACTGATACTGGAAATAGCTTAGACGAACGGCTGCAAGAAGTTATTCAGACTGTGAAAAAATTCTCCCTCATCCAACAAATAACAAAATCAACCAGAGGAATTAACATTCCAGACTTAATCTTCACAAATAACGTGGACCTAACATATAATATTACTGTCTCAAATGCACTATACTTGAATAATCTATACCCTGTTCATAACTTGACATAAAAATGAACTTGGATGTTAAACCACCTAGTCAGACCACATAAAACAGTGCTGTTTTTAGTAATTTCAGTTTTAATAGTAAATGGTTAAACTGGATGGGTGTGATCAGTGAGGTGTCCTTGACTTAATGGGAAACCTTGCTAAGTACCAGAAGAAAGGAGAAACGTGTAAATGACATGACCTCTTTAATATTCCACACATGCAACAGACATATACTAATGAGAAGGAAGCACAAAAGGTGTAGGGTAGAACAAGAAAGACAGGCTTTTTACATGAGGCAAAGATGAATGGCAAACCTACTAAAGAAGTTGCAGCTTTCCCAGCAAGGGAAAGAAAGCCTTTCAAGTATATTATTGGACATAGATCATAAACTAAAAGTGTCATATGGTACACAGGAAAAAGAAGAAAAAGCCATATATGAAATAAGAAATAACCCAAAATAATTTTGCTCTTATGCAAAGTGCAGATCCAGGACCACAAAACTCCATTGCCCCTGTTGAAAACAAAAGAATGTAATTTTACAGATGACTGCTAAGAGATGAGCGAGATTTTGAAAAGTTAATATGAATCAGCATTCAGCAAGCCAAAAGCCACATTAAAGATATATGACGTAGCAGACTTCTTCCTTAACAGTATACACATGTCAGGAGTCACCTTCATAAGACAAGATATCAAGAGAGCAAGAGGGTCATTGCAGTAAGCCAGGCCCAGACTTATGGAAATCAGTCATCATAATGAAATGCAAATTTCCTCTAGTATGTGTACTAGATATCCTCTGTAGAAAGGTCTACATTCTGGTATCTTTCCCAAGAATCTGAAACAGACCCAAATCTTACCACTTCACAAAGGAGGAAGCAAAGCAGTTCCAAAAACTATTGAATGGTGGCATTAACATTGCACATCATTAGAATCTTCTAAAGAGTCCTAAGTAACAAGCTAAGTGAATTTATGGAAGTGAACAACCCAGAACAACTTAGTTTAAGTGCAAGAACATCTTGCCTTTCTTATTAGTTTGCCTGTAATGACAGAATTATTGAGTCTGAAAAACAAAAGAAAATGCTGATATGGTTTACACAGACTTTGCAAAAGCATTTGAGAAATGTGACCCTGGAATCGTAGCACATAAAATGCAAAGGGGGGGATAACCAGAAAAGTTGGGAGATGAATATACAACTTTTTTAGTAATAGATCTTAGCATGTAGTTGTTAACCATTAATAGATCACAGCATGTAGTTGTTAACCATGCCATCTCAAGTGCCTCCACAATAAAAAGCTCAGTATCCCAAGGAACTGTACTTGCACCCCTCCTGTTTCTCATATCTGATGTTGACACAAACACGCACCAGAATTTCATATTCTTTGCAGATGATACAAGAATAAGTATGAAAATCACATCAATGGAAAATACCTAAAGGCCACAAAGAGAAATGAATGAAGTCTTTAATTGGGTTACTTCTCTGGTATTGGGGAAAAAATACTGGACAGACTCAGATGTGAAATACCTTGGAGTGATACTGTCTTGAAGACCTAACCTTAAGCCAACGCAACAAAACAATGGTTGTCTTATGCAGAAGGATGGCAGGCTGGATCCTGCAGATCTTGAAGACAAGGAAAGAGAAACCAGTTATGCTAGTCAAGGCACTAATTCTTTCATGAATTCTGATATTTTTGCATTTAACATAACCCTACAGGGCAGGCAAAATTACAGATTTATAAAGTGCCCAGAGATCTTTCACAGCCCATATTAATGTAATAAAGAAACAAAATTATTGGGAACATCTGAAATCTCCGAGGCTATACCCTTTGGAGAACAGACAGTAGAGGTATATCATCATCTACAGAAGATCCTAGATGGTATAGTTCCCAACTTACATTTGGAAATATCATCCTATTTGCATGACAGGCCTGAAAGATTTTTTTTAGATACTACCTCTGAAAATCCAAAGGTGCAAGATGTACATAAAGAGAGAACACCTTTAATATCCAGGGCCCAAGATTCTTCATACCATGGGATGAACAGTAAAAAAGTTCAAGAGGGCATTGAACATATACATACAAAATGTATCAGACCACCCAGGCTTTGGGGGCTATGTGGGCTCGAGGGCTGCAACTCCCATCATCTTAGTCAACCATTTACCTATTCAGGCAGCCTGGGCCCATCCTGGGCAGTTGGAGTGAAGACCCCTGAAGGCATCATAAGGTATCTTCAAGGTAATGGTAAGAAAGAGGATAGAACGGTTTAATAAAAGATGTGGAAAAGCAGAGGGGCCTCAAGATGTGCAGTGGCAAAGATGTAGAAGGCACTCTAGCCAGCCAGCATTTGCAGTGTATAAGAGAGCAAGGTATGAGTATACCAGGAAATGAAAGGAAGAATAAAGAAATTTTTAAGTTAGTATGCTTTGAGAATGATAGTGTGGACAAGTCGGTATAAAATCCAGCACTTCATAAATTCATCAGGAGTCAGTTGCCAAATAGACACACACACACACACACACACACACACACACACACACACACAGACACAGACACACACACACACACACAGACACACACACACACAGACACACACACACACACAGAGACACACACACACACAGACACACACACACACACACACACACACACACACACACACACACACACACACACATACACACACACACACATACACAAAGAAAATTTTTTGTCAAACTATAAGTGTTAAGGAATAACTTTACTGTTGTACACCTATGGCCAATAGATGGTGAATGCTTGATGAAGCTTTCAGGAGCTCTTCTACTCCCATACCCCGTGATGCTATAGGGTTGGCTGATAGGAGTTGTTGGGTGACCAAGCTGCTGCAACCTGTAGGTGCCATATATCCCCCACAGCCTGTCTGGTTTGATACATTTTGTAGGGACTTGGCCAGGCACTCTTGAAGTTAACCACTGTGTATCCCATGGCATTTCTGATGATAGTAGGTAAGGTGTTCAAGAGTCGTAGGCTCCCAATTTTTAAAGTTTTCCCCCTTTTTGTGCACATCACTCTTTTGGATTTCAGAAGTAGCATTTTATGAAGTCCTCCATGCCTGTCTTGCCGGTAGGATGTCATTATTGAGTGTAAGTTGAGAACCATGCCATCTAGGATGTTTCTGGTATATGTATAATCGTATAACTGTCTCTTCTGCACTCCAGGAGTATAGCCTCAGAAATTTTAGCTATTGGTAATTTAGTTCCTTTACCACATTAATGTAAGATGTTGAAGATCTCTGAACACTTGCTAATTCTGTTGTTTTGTTTGCCTTTGTAAGCTGATGTTAGAACATAGCAATATTCATTCGTGTAGGAATTTGTACCTTAAATGATATCAACATTAGTTTCTTGTCTTGAAAGTCCACAGATTCCAGCCCATTATCATTCTACAGGAGGCAACTGATGTTCTGTTGTGTTTGCTTAAGGTTAGGTTGTAGGACATTATTATTCCGTGATATTTCACATTATTTATGTGGTATATGATAGGGTCTGTGTTTGTATGGTATTTGGTATTGTTTATTTCTTTATTTTCCCCATACTGAAGGAGTTGAAGCTAATCTTTGAAAAGCATGTTGTTTTCCTTTGCCCAGTTGGAGACTATTTATGTCAGCTTGTAATCTCTCAGTATCTTCTGTTGACTTGAATTTCATATTTTTTTCTTGTATCATTTGCAAAGGATGATTTGAAACTGGCTTGTATTTGTGTCTGTGTCACATGTAAGTGAGGAACAGGAGGGTTGCAAGTACAGTTTCTTGAGAGACCATACTTTTTAGTGCAGAGGCTCTGGGGATGGTGTAGTTCACAACTGTGTTGTGATATTTTGTTAGAAAAATTTTTATTTCCATCCCCAGTTTCTCTGGTTATTCCCATCTTTTGCATTTTATGTGCTTTAACACCTTTTGCAAAGTGTGCGAAATCATGGCAGCATTTTTTTTTTTCTTTTTTTTGTGTGTGTTTTCCAGAGCTTCAGTATTCCTATCATACCAGTCATGCAGCTGAGAGAGGCAAGATCTTTCTACCTGGAAACCTTGTTATCGTAGGTTACATAGATTATTCAGTTCTGTAGATTCAGTCGTTTTGCCTTTTAAGAATCGATCAAAGATTTTAATAAGGTGCTTTGTTCATGCAGTTGAACTGCTTTGCTTCCACCTATGTGGAGTGAGGTGATGTGAGTCAGTTAAAACCCTCAGGAATTATGCAACAGGATATTTAGTTCTTATACTTGAGGTGTTTTGCATTTTCTGCAAAGACTGTTCCATGAGTCCAGATGTGGAGCTGAGTGCATAGGCATGCTCTCTTTGGCCCTCTCAAGATCCTGTTTTGAGGTGGTGATATCCGCTATGTGCAGACTTGGGGGATTAGCACTTAGGAAGAAGTCTTTTGGGTCATTTATCATGAATGTGGTTTTTGCCTTACTGAATACTGATTCGTATTGCCTCGTTCAGAATCTATTTCAGCTCCATGTAGTCATGTTTAAAGGTACCCACTGTTTTTAGTGGGCCATTGGAGATTTTGATGCTGGGTTTGCAGCTGGCTTTGCATTTTGCATATAAGTAAATTTATTTTTCCCATACATGATTTCATATAGAAAGGATGTTACATGGGTTTTGCCTGTGTTGTTTTGGGAATTAGTAGGCTCTGTTCTGCTGAACTTGGCACAGTGCTTTCAGTTCCTTTACCATTCTGAAGTGTCACGTTCCTCATTTACAAGTCTTTATGTGGCCCTTTTTCTGAGATTAAAAAAGAACATGTAATGTGACAGGGAAGAGTGATATTTATCATTGTCCCTGATATACAGTGGTTCTCACTGTAGTCATTCAGGTATGATCTCTAGTTATGATTAGCATTTTTCTGTACAGTAAAAATCTTCATCCTTCCTAATACTGGTATTTACCTTTAGAATTATCTTTTACATTTTCTTTAGTAAGATATGCTAGTCTTGCCATACTTGCAGTTTCCCTTCATGTAGTATCCACAGACTTGGTGCAACCCTTGGTTTTGTTGTTCTTTTGCTGTCTCATGTCACACTCATTTTATCCATGGCCAGGTCTAAGGGAGTTTCTTGGTTTCCATTTTCTTCTTCCCCACCTCTTTGCATACCCAGGTCATTGTCTCTCTTCTCTTTTCCACCCATGACTGTGCTATAGGTTTCCTGGCTACCACTTTCCTCCTCTGTCCATATTTGAGTCCCTATCTCTTGACTCATTTTGTAATCATGCCTGTGCTTGCAGTTTCCTAACTCACACTGTTTCCCTCGCCTTCCATACGTAGTGTCTCTAATCTCTTTCTGTGCATATGTCTGGTTGAAACTTTCTTTCCTTCACTGTTAGTGTCAAATTCCACAGTGGTCTCTCCCTCTAAAGCTGTTTTAGGGCCTTATAAGCCTCCTAAATCACTTCATTACAGCATTTCCCATTTTTTAGTTTTTGTTTGAGCCTACAATAGTAGTGGTATCCTGTGACTTTTTTCTCTTGTTGTGGAGTGAGGTGAATGCTTTTGCAAACTTTTCTTTGTCTGCCTCAGATTCCTGTTTAATTTCTTGAAATCCAGTGTTGTGTGTCTGAAGCACATAACCAGCTCATGCTGCAGTACACTTCTAACTCTTTTGATCATATTGCGGTTGATGTGATAGGTTTTCTTACAAGATAAGCAAGTAATTCTTTGTTGAAAGTTTAAGGCACTCTCACATATAAAGTAAATCTCAGTAATTTTTTCAGTATGTTTATGCTCCCATTTACAGCTAGACAACAGTTTTTTCCTATGTTGTGTAAGAAATAGTGACAGTTCAGAGTTGCCTCTCTGAGATTTTATTTATTATTTTTCATTACCATTAATACCATTACCATTACTAGCACTTTATTTATTAGTGCTATTATGATTTCTTCGAAAATGGCTAATTTGCTCATCAGTATATATATATTCTATATTTTGAATTTCAAAGTTATACTTTTCCTCTTCAGCATCAGAGTATGCTTTTGCAGTCTTCAAGTATTCAGTTTGTCAGTTTTCTGACCCTCTGTATTTCCCCATTCTTATTTTCTCTTATTAACTAGTGTGCCATAGGAGGTTAGGGATTCTCGTGAGTTTTTTCTCTGCCTGTTCATTTTACATTTCTTCCCAAAGCGATTAATTCATCATATCAGTTGTCCTGACGTGGCTTCACGTTTTTGAAACCAACATAGATACAGTGTCTTGATCCTCAGTGCTGTAGGCATTATTTATTGCTCCTCTATGATAAAGTGTTGATGACAGATTTTCTTTACTCACTTTGTTCAGCATCACGCTAGAATAGTTGGATGATATTTAATGTAATTCTAGAATAAAAGATGCAATATCATTCCACACTTTCCCTTTTTCTTTTGCTTTACTTTGAAAAATGGGTGAATATGAAACTAATCCCCCAGTGACATTACCTGTGAAGAGCTGTTGGAAAGAATATCCTGGTCAATTTTGCTGGTTCTCATCAGTGTAAATTCTTTGTTTTCCCATTTTTCTATAGTGTCATTTGTCATCAGAGATTCAGCAATTATTTGAATTATTTAACCAGACCAGCTCAGCTGTTTTGGAAATTTAGGCATAGGTGTTAGGTGTTGTGAGTTAACGAAAAAAAACTTGTACAGAACACTTTCACATACTCGCATCCCATAACATCAGATGGACTCACCAAGTTGAAGCTTGTGTTGTCTTGATATGTTTTTTCATTGTGTATCTGATAGTTACCACTAACAAATTTATTATTTCTCTACATATAGGGGTTGAAAAACTGGAAAATCATGCAAAAACAAGCTAGAGCCTTGCACCTCCTCTAAGAGATGCCCCAAAATGCTGTTGTCTTTGTTAGATATGAATAATTGCATATTTTGCCATCTTTTGAGATATAACACCTACTATACTCCTGTCTGCTGAGAATGATAGAAAATGTATTTGAAACTCCATATGAGTTATCTTGATATAATTTTTGGAATATAAGTAACTTATAATCAACTTATAAGTAACTTGGAGTGAGAAAGATCATGAGAGGCAAGTGTTTTGGGAGCAGCTGAATGAGTGTGTTAGTGGTTTTGATGCACGAGACCGGGTTATAGTGATGGGTGATTTGAATGCAAAGGTGAGTAATGTGGCAGTTGAGGGAATAATTGGTATACATGGGGTGTTCAGTGTTGTAAATGGAAATGGTGAAGAGCTTGTAGATTTATGTGCTGAAAAAGGACTGATGATTGGGAATACCTGGTTTAAAAAGCGAGATATACATAAGTATACTTATGTAAGTAGGAGAGATGGCCAGAAAGCGTTATTGATTACGTGTTAATTGACAGGCACGCGAAAGAGAGACTTTTGGATGTTAATGTGCTGAGAGGTGCAACTGGAGGGATGTCTGATCATTATCTTGTGGAGGCTAAGGTGAAGATTTGTATGGGTTTTCAGAAAAGAAGAGTGAATGTTGGGGTGAAGAGGGTGGTGAGAGTAAGTGAGCTTGGGAAGGAGACTTGTGTGAGGAAGTACCAGGAAAGACTGAGTACAGAATGGAAAAAGGTGAGAACAATGGAAGTAAGGGGAGTGGGGGAGGAATGGGATGTATTTAGGGAATCAGTGATGGATTGCGCAAAAGATGCTTGTGGCATGAGAAGAGTGGGAGGTGGGTTGATTAGAAAGGGTAGTGAGTGGTGGGATGAAGAAGTAAGAGTATTAGTGAAAGAGAAAAGAGAGGCATTTGGACGATTTTTGCAGGGAAAAAATGCAATTGAGTGGGAGATGTATAAAAGAAAGAGACAGGAGGTCAAGAGAAAGATGCAAGAGGTGAAAAAAAGGGCAAATGAGAGTTGGGGTGAGAGAGTATCATTAAATTTTAGGGAGAATAAAAAGATGTTCTGGAAGGAGGTAAATAAAGTGCTACGTAAGACAAGGGAGCAAATGGGAACTTCAGTGAAGGGCGCAAATGGGGAGGTGATAACAAGTAGTGGTGATGTGAGAAGGAGATGGAGTGAGTATTTTGAAGGTTTGTTGAATGTGTTTGATGATAGAGTGGCAGATATAGGGTGTTTTGGTCGAGGTGGTGTGCAAAGTGAGAGGGTTAGGGAAAATGATTTGGTAAACAGAGAAGAGTTAGTAAAAGCTTTGCGGAAGATGAAAGCCGGCAAGGCAGCAGGTTTGGATGGTATTGCAGTGGAATTTATTAAAAAAGGGGGTGACTGTATTGTTGACTGGTTGGTAAGGTTATTTAATGTATGTATGACTCATGGTGAGGTGCCTGAGGATTGGCGGAATGCGTGCATAGTGCCATTATACAAAGGCAAAGGGGATAAGAGTGAGTGCTCAAATTACAGAGGTATAAGTTTGTTGAGTATTCCTGGTGAATTATATGGGAGGGTATTGATTGAGAGGGCGAAGGCATGTACAGAGCATCAGATTGGGGAAGAGCAGTGTGGTTTCAGAAGTGGTAGAGGATGTGTGGATCAGGTGTTTGCTTTGAAGAATGTATGTGAGAAATACTTAGAAAAGCAAATGGATTTGTATGTAGCATTTATGGATCTGGAGAAGGCATATGATAGAGTTGATAGAGATGCTCTGTGGAAGGTATTAAGAATATATGGTGTGGGAGGCAAGTTGTTAGAAGCAGTGAAAAGTTTTTATCGAGGATGTAAGGCATGTGTACGTGTAGGAAGAGAGGAAAGTGATTGGTTCTCAGTGAATGTAGGTTTGCGGCAGGGGTGTGTGATGTCTCCATGGTTGTTTAATTTGTTTATGGATGGGGTTGTTAGGGAGGTGAATGCAAGAGTTTTGGAAAGAGGGGCAAGTATGAAGTCTGTTGGGGATGAGAGAGCTTGGGAAGTGAGTCAGTTGTTGTTCGCTGATGATACAGCGCTGGTGGCTGATTCATGTGAGAAACTGCAGAAGCTGGTGACTGAGTTTGGTAAAGTGTGTGAAAGAAGAGAGTTAAGAGTAAATGTGAATAAGAGCAAGGTAATTAGGTACAGTAGGGTTGAGGGTCAATTCAATTGGGAGGTGAGTTTGAATGGAGGAAAACTGGAGGAAGTAAAGTGTTTTAGATATCTGGGAGTGGATCTGGCAGCGGATGGAACCATGGAAGCGGAAGTGGATCATAGGATGGGGGAGGGGGTGAAAATTCTGGGAGCCTTGAAGAATGTGTGGAAGTCGAGAACATTATCTCGGAAAGCAAAAATGGGTATGTTTGAAGGAATAGTGGTTCCAACATTGTTGTATGGTTGCGAGGCGTGGGCTATGGATAGAGTGGTGCGCAGGAGGATGGATGTGCTGGAAATGAGATGTTTGAGGACAATGTGTGGTGTGAGGTGGTTTGATCGAGTAAGTAACGTAAGGGTAAGAGAGATGTGTGGAAATAAAAAGAGCGTGGTTGAGAGAGCAGAAGAGGGTGTTTTGAAATGGTTTGGGCACATGGAGAGAATGAGTGAGGAAAGATTGACCAAGAGGATATATGTGTCAGAGGTGGAGGGAACGAGGAGAAGAGGGAGACCAAATTGGAGGTGGAAAGATGGAGTGAAAAAGATTTTGTGTGATTGGGGCCTGAACATGAAGGAGGGTGAAAGGAGGGCAAGGAATAGAGTGAATTGGATCGATGTGGTATACCGGGGTTGACGTGCTGTCAGTGGATTGAATCAGGGCATGTGAAGCGTCTGGGGTAAACCATGGAAAGCTGTGTAGGTATGTATATTTGCGTGTGTGGACGTATGTATATACATGTGTATGGGGGTGAGTTGGGCCATTTCTTTCGTCTGTTTCCTTGCGCTACCTCGCAAACGCGGGAGACAGCGACAAAGCAAAAAAAAAAAAAAAAAAAAAAAATAAGTAACTTGATTTCCCTTGGGATGACTATTTACACAAAAGCTCAGCCCAATCATATTTGGGATGATAAGCAAAGGGGTTAAATACAAGGTTTTGAGGGCAGTTGGGTAGTGTTTTGAATGCTACTTAGGTGGTTGGTGGTTAGCAATGTATTGGTTTGGATTGAAAAGGTCTAGTACATAGTGTTGCAAGGAACTGAGTGCCAGGCATAATGGAGTGAGAATGAATCAGAATTATTGTCATTTTGATGTGCAAGTGTTGAGTGCTTGCCATATCTAGGTACCTGTTGCTTGTTCTGAGTGATCTGTTTTGTTTAGTTTGTATTGTAGCATTGTTATATTTGCTTTTGGCTGGATGGATGACAAGGCAGATGAATTAGTTTAGGTTGGGTTTTATGAATTGTTTGTAGAGGATATTTGGTACTTTTTTTTTTCCAAACTAGCACCAGTAAGTGTTTTGAGCAGTTTTTAGTTTGTTTTGACCTTATGTTTGTGGTGTTGGGAGTTATCATTGTATGTGTTATATATCATGTCCAGTATAATTGAAATTTTATCAAGTGGGAGTTTCCAAGTTGCATTCATGTCTGCCAGGGTTTGAGAAGGTGATAGTGAGTTTTTATGATGATGCTGTCATTTTACTTTTAATTGAGCTTTTGTTCTATGTGAAGTAGTGTTGCTGTTTAAGTAGTGCTAGTGAGGTTTTTTTTTTTTTTTTTTTTTTTTTTTTTTTAAGGCTCCAGTTACGGACAAAAGTCCACATCAACACCAGGCCTTAATTGAAATATAGAGAATTATGAAATGGAAAAAGGAAAGACAAGGGAAAGTATTTATGAATTTTGGAGAAAGTGAAAAACCTATAGTCTGCAGGATATGATAGAGAGATTGAAGAGGGTTGGAGAAATAACTATTTGGGTGTCCATTGTTGTTGAGGATTTTAAAGATGAAGCCTTTTTAAGTAATTGGCTTGGTAGCCAGCTATAATGAAGTTGAGCAACAATTTTTTTCAATGTTGTGGCAGGTGGTTGTAAGCATCTTTTTCATGAGGATGTGTCACAGGATGGTGTTGAATGCTTTTTTGATACCTATTGCCTCTGATATTGTGTGGGAGTTATATATGGTTGAAGCCATCCAGTATGTGATATGTGAATTTTGTGTGTAGTGTGTTGATGGAGTGATTGGGTCTCAATTTAAGTGGGAGTGAGATACTTTGATTGTTTTGTGGATCATGATATCTTATATGCCAGCATACAGGGGCTTAAATCACTAAGGCAGTCCCAAAGAACTATCAACCAGTGATATTAATATTGCATATCATTGAATTCTTTGAAAGAGTCTTAAGAAGCAAGCAGACTGAATTTCTGGAGGTGAACAATCTGCATAACCCAGGACAGCATATTTTCCGGTTAGGAAGGTCTTGCCTTTCTCAGATGCTTGACCACTATGGTAGGACTGTTGAAGCTCTTGAAAACAAAGAAAATGCCCACATGACTTGCACAGACTTCTGAAAAGCATTTGACAGATTTGACCATGGTGTCATAGCACACAAAATTTGAAAGAAGGGAATAACGGGCAAAATTGGGACATGTATATACCACTTTTTAATAGATCACAGCGCTTGGTTGTAAACCATTCCGTCTCGAGTGTCTGCATGATAAAAAGCTCAGTCCCCCAAGGAACTGTACTTGCACCCATCCAGTTCCTCATTTTTTATTTGACATTGACTCAAACACAAGCCATGGTTTGCAGATTATACAATAATAAGTATGTCAATCACATCATTAGGAGATGAAGAAAGGCTACAGATGGATGAATGAAGTCCTTAACTGGGCAACATGCTTTTCAATGGAGATAAGTTTCAACTCCTCAGGTATGGGAAAAATAAAGAAATGTAAACTAACATAGAATATCGGACAGACATAACCCAAGTGAATAATGTTAAAGACCTCAGGAGTAATAATGTCTGATTACCTAGCCTTTGGATTTCAGTACTAGAGAAGAAACACAAATGTTGATATTCACATTGCTAATTCTATCACAAATTGAAAATTGTTGTCCTGCAAGGCAAATGAACTTGCAGAATTAGAAGACATTTAGAGATCTTTCACGGAACCTGAATTACTGGAAGCAGCTAAAGTCTGAGGTTATACTCTCCAGAACAGATAGGAGAGTTATATCATCATCTTTTCCTTGAAAAATTCCAGGAGGTATGTCTCCCAACTTACATTTGAAAATAACATCCTGCTGGCACGACAGGCATGGAAAAGTTTTTAATGATTGCTTCTGAAATCCGAAATCCAAAGGTGTGATGTGTACAGTAAAAGAGAACACCTTAAAATCCTAGGCCCAGTACAATTCAACACATTGCCATCTGTCATCAGAAACAGGATGGAATGCATAATACAAAAGTTAAAGAGTGCTGTAGACAAATATCTACAAAGTGTACCAGACCAGCTAGGCTGTGGGGGCCAGTTAGTACAAAGGCCTTAGGCTTCCAACAGCCTGGTTGACTAATGACCAAATCCAGCAGCCCAGGACCAGCCTGGGCTTTTGAGGTGAAGACCCCAGAAGACTGCTCAAGGTAGGCATTATTTTTCTGATTATTGAATTATTATCATTTGTTAAGTCAGGTAAGAACCTGCTGATGAGAAACGTGAAAACTTGTATGAAAAATACAATTTACCTTATCATTCATCATATATGATTTCAATGAAAGATGATAGTGAACTATGGAAGGATTCAATCTTTTTCATCTATTTTCTTATAAATCTTGCTGATATGTAAATGATTATTAATTCATGCATTATGTAAGGGCCCAGTACAATCATGTCATGCATTAGGTAAGAGCCTAGTAAAGAAATTATGTATGAAGATATGAAAAAAGTTATTTTCCATATTTACTGATTCTATGTCAAATTGTTTTAACCAATACTCCTTGAAGACTGTCAGTCATGGACAAGCATTGGTGACAGCAGCATTCAGTGAACATAGTGGTTAGAAATTTGAATTCTGAAACGTTTCATCAAGTAGATTTTTTTCATTGCAACACACTCTACCTGTATTTCAATTTTTATGATTTTCTTTATATTGTTAGCTAACTCTTGATCTAATTATCATTTAGATATTTATAAAAAAAAAAAAAAACAGAGAAAATGGGCATTATAGAATAAATAGCTGTTGATTGGGGAAGGCTAACAAGCCTAGGAAAGCTAGTGCCCATGGCAAAGTGTCACCTTATACTCAGGTGATTTTTACCAGATGGCATCCTAGCTACATCTCTTTCTGTGAGAAACTGCAGAAGCTGGTGACTGAGTTTGGTAAAGTGTGTGAAAGAAGAAAGCTGAGAGTAAATGTGAATAAGAGCAAGGTTATCAGGTACAGTATGGTTGAGGGACAATCAATTGGGAGGTAAGTTTGAATGGAGAAAAACTGGAGGAAGTGAAGTGTTTTAGATATCTGCGAGTGGATTTGGCAGTGGATGGAACCATGGAAGCGGAAGTGAATCATAGGTGGGGGAGGGGGCGAAAGTTCTGGGAGCGTTGAAAAATGTGTAGAAGTCGAGAACATTATCTTGGAAAGCAAAAATGGGTATGTTTGAAGGAATTGTCGTCCCAGCAATGTTATATAGTTGTGAGGCGTGGGCTATAGATAGAGTTGTGCGGAGGAGGGTGGATTTGCTAGAAATGAGATGTTTGAGGACAATATGTGGTGTGAGGTGGTTTGATCAAATAAGTAATGAAAGGGTGAGAGAGATGTGCGGGAATAAAAAGAATGTGGTTGAGAGAGCAGAAGAGGGTGTTTTGAAATGGTTTGGTCTCATGGAGAGAATGAGTGAGGAAAGATTTGACAAAGAGGATATATGTGTCAGAGGTGGAGGGAACGAGGAGAAGTGGGAGACCAAATTGAAGGCGTAAAGATGGAGTGAAAAAGATTTTGAGTGATCGGGGCCTGAACATGCAGGAGGGTGAAAGGCAAGGAATAGAGTGAATTGGAAGGATGTGGTATATCGGGGTCGACGTGTTGTCAATGGATTGAGCCAGGGCATGTGAAGCATCTGGGGATAAACCATGGAAAGTTTTGTGGGGCCTGGATGTGGAAAGGGAGCTGTGGTTTCAGTGCGTTATACATGACAGCTTGAGACTGAATGTGAACGAATGTGACCCTTGTCTTTTCCTAGCGCTACCTGGTGCACCTGTGGCAGAGTGGCAACGGGATTGAATAAGGGCAGACAGTATGAATTATGTACATATGTATATATGTATATGTCTGTGTGTGTATATGTATACGTTGAGATGTATAGGTATGTATAGGTGCGTGTGTGGATGAGTATGTATATACATGTGTATGTAGGTGTGTTGGGCCATTCTTTCATCTGTTTCCTTGCGCTACCTCGCTAATTCGGGAGACAGTGACAAAGTATGATAAATAAATAAAATATACACATGTAAGGCATGTGTACGTGTAGGAAGAGAGGAAAGTGATTGGTTCTCAGTGAATGTAGGTTTGTGGCAGGGGTGTGTGATGTCTCCATGGTTGTTTAATTTGTTTATGGATGGGGTTGTTAGGGAGGTGAATGCAAGAGTTTTGGAAAGAGGGGCAAGTATGAAGTCTGTTGTAGATGAGAGAGTTTGGGAAGTGAGTCAGTTGTTGTTCGCTGATGATACAGCGCTGGTGACTGATTCATGTGAGGAACTGCAGAAGCTGGTGACTGAGTTTGGTAAAGTGTGTGAAAGAAGAAAGTTAAGAGTAAATGTGAATAAGAGCAAGGTAATTAGGTACAGTAGGGTTGAGGGTCAATTGGGAGGTAAGTTTGAATGGAGCAAAACTGGAGGAAGTGAAGTGTTTTAGATATCTGGGAGTGGATCTGGCAGCAGATGGAACCATGGAAGCGGAAGTGGATCATAGGGTGGGGGAGGGGGCGAAAATTCTGGGAGCCTTGAAGAATGTGTGGAAGTTGAGAACATTATCTCAGAAAGCAAAAATGGGTATGTTTGAAGGAATAGTGGTTCCAACAATGTTGTATGGTTGCGAGGCGTGGACTATGGATAGAGTTGTGCGCAGGAGGATGGATGTGTTGGAAATGAGATGTTTGAGGACAATGTGTGGTGTGAGGTGGTTTGATCGAGTAAGTAACGTAAGGGTAAGAGAGAGGTGTGGAAATAAAAAGAGCGTGGTTGAGAGAGCAGAAGAGGGTGTTTTGAAATGGTTTGGTCACATGGAGAGAATGAGTGAGGAAAGATTGACCAAGAGGATATATGTGTCGGAGGTGGAGGGAACGAGGAGAAGAGGGAGACCAAATTGGAGGTGGAAAGATGGAGTGAAAAAGATTTTATGTGATCGGGGCCTGAACATGCAGGAGGGTGAAAGGAGGGCAAGGAATAGAGTGAATTGGAGCAATGTGGTATACCGGGGTTGACGTGCTGTCAGTGGATTGAATCAAGGCATGTGAAGCATCTGGGGTAAACCATGGAAAGCTGTGTAGGTATGTATATTTGCGTGTGTGTGGACGTATGTATATACATGTGTATGGGGTGGGTTGGGCCATTTCTTTCGTCTGTTTCCTTGTGCTACCTCGCAAACGCGGGAGACAGCGACAAAGCAAAAAATATATATATATATATATATATATATATATTATATTTATATTTATATATATATATAAATATATATAAATTATATTTTTTTTATTATACTTTGTCGCTGTCTCCCGCGTTTGCGAGGTAGCGCAGGGAAACAGACGAAAGAAATGGCCCAACCCCCTCCCCATACACATGTATATACATACGTCCACACACGCAAATATACATACCTACACAGCTTTCCATGGTTTACCCCAGACGCTTCACATGCCTTGATTCAATCCACTGACAGCACGTCAACCCCGGTATACCACATCGCTCCAATTCACTCTATTCCTTGCCCTCCTTTCACCCTCCTGCATGTTCAGGCCCCGATCACACAAAATCTTTTTCACTCCATCTTTCCACCTCCAATTTGGTCTCCCTCTTCTCGTTCCCTCCACCTCCGACACATATATCCTCTTGGTCAATCTTTCCTCACTCATTCTCTCCATGTGCCCAAACCACTTCAAAACACCCTCTTCTGCTCTCTCAACCACGCTCTTTTTATTTCCACACATCTCTCTTACCCTTACGTTACTCACTCGATCAAACCACCTCACACCACACATTGTCCTCAAACATCTCATTTCCAGCACATCCATCCTCCTGCGCACAACTCTATCCATAGCCCACGCCTCGCAACCATACAACATTGTTGGAACCACTATTCCTTCAAACATACCCATTTTTGCTTTCCGAGATAATGTTCTCGACTTCCACACATTCTTCAAGGCCCCCAGAATTTTCGCCCCCTCCCCCACCCTATGATCCACTTCCGCTTCCATGGTTCCATCCGCTGCCAGATCCACTCCCAGATATCTAAAACACTTCACTTCCTCCAGTTTTTCTCCATTCAAACTCACCTCCCAATTGACTTGACCCTCAACCCTACTGTACCTAATAACCTTGCTCTTATTCACATTTACTCTTAACTTTCTTCTTCCACACACTTTACCAAACTCAGTCACCAGCTTCTGCAGTTTCTCACATGAATCAGCCACCAGCGCTGTATCATCAGCGAACAACAACTGACTCACTTCCCAAACTCTCTCATCCCCAACAGACTTCATACTTGCCCCTCTTTCCAAAACTCTTGCATTTACCTCCCTAACAACCCCATCCATAAACAAATTAAACAACCATGGAGACATCACACACCCCTGCCGCAAACCTACATTCACTGAGAACCAATCACTTTCCTCTCTTCCTACACGTACACATGCCTTACATCCTCGATAAAAACTTTTCACTGCTTCTAACAACTTTCCTCCCACACCATATATTCTTAATACCTTCCACAGAGCATCTCTATCAACTCTATCATATGCCTTCTCCAGATCCATAAATGCTACATATATATATATATATATATATATATATATATATATATATATATATATATATATATATATATATATATATTGTACTTAATTGCTGTCTCCTGTGTTAGCGAGTTAGTGCAAGGAAACAGATGAAAGAATGGCCCAACCCATCCACATAAACATGTATATTCATAAACGCCCACACACGCACATATACATACCTATACATTTCAATGTGTACACACATATACATACACAGACATACACATATATACACATGTACATATTCGTACTTATTGCCTTCATCCTTTTGCCACCGTGCCACACATGAAATAGACTTATGTGAGGAAGTACTTGGAGAAGTTGCATGCAGAATGACAAAATGTGAGAGCAAATGGTGTAAGGGGAGTGGGGGAGGAATGAAATGAATTTAGGGAAGCAGTGATGGCATGTGTAAAAGATGCATGTTGGATGAGAAAGGTGGGAGATGGGCAGGGTAGAAAGGGGCAGGGAGTAGTGGGATGAAGGAGAGTTGTTAGAGAAAGAGAAAAGAGAGGTGTTTGGTTAATACTTACAAGGAGAAAGAGAAAAGAGAGGTGTTTGGACTACTTACAAGGAAGGATTGCAAATGACTGGGAGATGTATAAAAGAAAGTGGCAGGAGGTCAAGAAGAAGGTGCAAGGGATTTTTTTTTTTTTTTTTTCCGCTGTCTCCCGCGTTTGCGAGGTAGCGCAAGGAAACAGATGAAAGAAATGGCCCAACCCACCCCCATACACATGTATATACATACGTCCACACACGCAAATATACATACCTACACAGCTTTCCATGGTTTACCCCAGACGCTTCACATGCCTTGATTCAATCCACTGACAGCACGTCAACCCCGGTATACCACATCGCTCCAATTCACTCTATTCCTTGCCCTCCTTTCACCCTCCTGCATGTTCAGGCCCCGATCACACAAAATCTTTTTCACTCCATCTTTCCACCTCCAATTTGGTCTCCCACTTCTCCTCGTTCCCTCAACCTCCGACACATATATCCTCTTGGTCAATCTTTCCTCACTCATTCTCTCCATGTGCCCAAACCATTTCAAAACACCCTCTTCTACTCTCTCAACCACGCTCTTTTTATTTCCACACATCTCTCTTACCCTTACGTTACTTACTCGATCCAACCACCTCACACCACACATTGTCCTCAAACATCTCATTTCCAGCACATCCATCCTCCTGCGCACAACTCTATCCATAGCCCACACCTCGCAACCATACAACATTGTTGGAACCACTATTCCTTCAAACATACCCATTTTTGCTTTCCGAGATAATGTTCTCGACTTCTACACATTCTTCAAGGCTCCCAGGATTTTCACCCCCTCCCCCACCCTATGATCCACTTCTGCTTCCATGGTTCCATCCGCTGCCAGGTCCACTCCCAGATATCTAAAACACTTTACTTCCTCCAGTTTTTCTCCATTCAAACTCACCTCCCAATTGACTTGACCCTCAACCCTACTGTACCTAATAACCTTGCTCTTATTCACATTTACTCTTAACTTTCTTCTTTCACACACTTTACCAAACTCAGTCACCAGCTTCTGCAGTTTCTCACATGAATCAGCCACCAGCGCTGTATCATCAGCGAACAACAACTGACTCACTTCCCAAGCTCTCTCATCCCCAACAGACCTCATACTTGCCCCTCTTTCCAAAACTCTTGCATTCACCTCCCTAACAACCCCATCCATAAACAAATTAAACAACCATGGAGACATCACACACACCCCTGCCGCAAACCTACATTCACTGAGAACCAATCACTTTCCTCTTTCCTACACGTACACATGCCTTACATCCTCGATAAAAACTTTTCACTGCTTCTAACAACTTGCCTCCCACACCATATATTCTTAATACCTTCCACAGAGCATCTCTATCAACTCTATCATATGCCTTCTCCAGATCCATAAATGCTACATACAAATCCATTTGCTTTTCTAAGTATTTCTCACATACATTCTTCAAAGCAAACACCTGATCCACACATCCTCTACCACTTCTGAAACCACACTGCTCTTCCCCAATCTGATGCTCTGTACATGCCTTCACCCTCTTAATCAATACCCTTCCATATAATTTACCAGGAATACTCAACAGACTTATACCTCTGTAATTTGAGCACTCACTCTTATCCCCTTTGCCTTTGTACAATGGCACTATGCACGCATTCCGCCAATCCTCAGGCACCTCACCATGAGTCATACATACATTAAATAACCTTACCAACCAGTCAATAATACAGTCACCCCGTTTTTTAATAAATTCCACTGCAATACCATCCAAACCTGCTGCCTTGCTGGCTTTCATCTTCCGCAAAGCTTTTACTACCTCTTCTCTGTTTACCAAATCATTTTCCCTAACCCTCTCACTTTGCACACCACCTCGACCAAAACACCCTATATCTGCCACTCTATCATCAAACACATTCAACAAACCTTCAAAATACTCACTCCATCTCCTTCTCACATCACCACTAGTTATCACCTCCCCATTTGCGCCCTTCACTGAAGTTCCCATATATATATATATATATATATATATATATATATATATATATATATATATATATATTTTTTTTTTTTTTTTTTTTTTTTTTTTTGTCGGTCTCCCGCGTTTGGGAAGTATCGCAAGGAAACAGACGAAAGAAATGGCCCAACCCACCCCCATACACATGCCTTGATTCAATCCACTGACAGCACGTCCACCCCGGTATACCACATCACTCCAATTCACTCTATTCTTTGCCCTCCTTTCACCCTCCTGCATGTTCAGGCCCCAATCACACAAAATCTTTTTCACTCCATCTTTCCACCTCCAATTTGGTCTCCCTCTTCTCCTCGTTCCCTCCACCTCCGACACATATATCCTCTTGGTCAATCTTTCCTCACTCATTCTCTCCATGTGACCAAACCATTTCAAAACACCCTCTTCTGCTCTCTCAACCACGCTCTTTTTATTTCCACACATCTCTCTTACCCTTACGTTACTTACTCGATCAAACCACCTCACACCTCACATTGTCCTCAAACATCTCATTTCCAGCACATCCATCCTCCTGCGCACAACTCTATCCATAGTCCATGCCTCGCAACCATACAACATTGTTGGAACCACTATTCCTTCAAACATACCCATTTTTGCTTTCCGAGATAATGTTCTCGACTTCCACACATTCTTCAAGGCTCCCAGAATTTTCACCCCCCTCCCCCACCCTATGATCCACTTCCGCTTCCATGGTTCCATCCGCTGCCAGATCCACTCCCAGATATCTAAAACACTTCACTTCCTCCAGTTTTTCTCCATTCAAACTCACCTCCCAATTGAATTGACCCTCAACCCTACTGTACCTAATAACCTTGCTCTTATTCACATTTACTCTTAACTTTCTTCTTTCACACACTTTACCAAACTCAGTCACCAGCTTCTGCAGTTTCTCACATGAATCAGCCACCAGCGCTGTATCATCAGCGAACAACAACTGACTCACTTCCCAAGCTTTCTCATCCCCAACAGACTTCATACTTGCCCCTCTTTCCAAAACTCTTGCATTCACCTCTCTAACAACCCCATCCATAAACAAATTAAACAACCATGGAAGCGGAAGTGGATCATAGGGTGGGGGAGGGGGCGAAAATTCTGGGAGCCTTGAAGAATGTGTGGAAGTCGAGAACATTATCTCGGAAAGCAAAAATGGGTATGTTTGAAGGAATAGTGGTTCCAACAATGTTGTATGGTTGTGAGGCGTGGGCTATGGATAGAGTTGTGCGCAGGAGGATGGATGTGCTGGAAATGAGATGTTTGAGGACAATGTGTGGTGTGAGGTGGTTTGATCGAGTAAGTAACGTAAGGGTAAGAGAGATGTGTGGAAATAAAACGAGCGTGGTTGAGAGAGCAGAAGAGGGTGTTTTGAAGTGGTTTGGGCACATGGAGAGAATGAGTGAGGAAAGATTGACCAAGAGGATATATGTGTCGGAGGTGGAGGGAACGAGGAGAAGAGGGAGACCAAATTGGAGGTGGAAAGATGGAGTGAAAAAGATTTTGTGTGATCGGGGCCTGAACATGCAGGAGGGTGAAAGGAGGGCAAGGAATAGAGTGAATTGGATCGATGTGGTATACCGGGGTTGACGTGCTGTCAGTGGATTGAATCAAGGCATGTGAAGCATCTGGGGTAAACCATGGAAAGCTGTGTAGGTATGTATATTTGCGTGTGTGGACGTATGTATATACATGTGTATGGGGGTGGGTTGGGCCATTTCTTTCGTCTGTTTCCTTGCGCTACCTCGCAAACGCGGGAGACAGCGACAAAGCAAAAAAATATATATATATATATATATATATATATATATATATATATATATATATATATATATATATATATGGAAAGGTCTGAGGGGCCTGGGTATGATGAGGGAGCTGTGATTTTGCTTCATTACACATGACAGCCGGAGGCTGAGTTTGAATGAATGTGGCCTGTTTTGTCTGATTTCCTGACACTACCTTGCTGAAGCAGGGGGTAGCGGTGTTGTTTCCTGTGGGGCAGGGTAGCGCCAGGAATGGATGAAGGCAGGCAAGTATGAAAATTTACATGTGTATATATGTATATGTCAGTGTTTGAATATTTGTGTGTATGTGTATATATATTGTGAAGCGTCTGGGGTAAATCATGGAAAGTTCTGTGGGGCCTGCATGTGGAAAGGGAGCTGTGGTTTCGGTGGATTATTACATGAGAGCTAGAGACTGAGTGTGAACGAATGGGTCCTTTGTTGTCTTTTCCTAGCGCTCTCTTGCACACATGAGGGGGAGGGGGTTGTTATTCCATGTGTGGCAAGGTGGCGATGGGAATAAATAAAGGCAGACAGTATGAATTATGTACATGTGTATATATGTATATGTCTGTGTGTGTATATATAAGTGTACATTGAGATGTATAGGTATGTATATTTGCGTGTGTGGACGTGTATGTATATACATGTGTATGTGGGTGGGTTGGGCCATTCTTTCGTCTGTTTCCTTGCGCTACCTCGCTAACGCAGGAGACAGCGACAAAGCAAAAATAATGTATATGTATGTATATGTGTGTGTATGGGCATCTATTTTTATGTATTTGTATGTGAGTGGATGGGCTGTTCTCTTTCTGATTCCTGGTGCTACCTTGCTGACGTGGGAAATGGCAATCAAGTATGATGAATAAATGTATATGTTATTTGATCAAGTATAATGAGTAAATGTATATGTTATTTCTACTTGGTTCACTTGTTTGTTACGTAACTCATGTACTAATGATTGTTTGGATATTCACAATAGTAACAGAGAAAATAGAAAAGGAAAAGGAACATAGTGAGCCAACTTGCACCCCTTTTTTGGTTGTCAGAGAGAGAGAGGGGGGGGGAGAGAGAGAGGGAGAGAGGGGGGGAAGAGAGAGAGAGAGAGAGACAGGGGGGAAGAGAGAGAGAGAGAGGGGGGGAAGAGAGAGAGAGAGGGGGGGGGGGGAGAGTTGAACTAAGTTTGTGTGTGTCGCCCCCTGAATTATATGATTCAGTAACTGTTGCCAAAGTACAAGTAATGCAGACTTTATCCTTGCCATTCATTGCATAGCTATAGATTTTCGTAGGGAAACATTTGCATGATCTTAAGTGTAAGATCTGCCTCAGCATTCTGTCCCATTATGATGTGCCAAGCAACCTTCAGTGGCCTTGAACCTTGGAATAGTCTATTCTCCTTTGCAAATGAATTTCTTGTATGTCATTTATTTCTAAAATATGCCTGTCACCTCCAAACTAAACTCTAGCTGAGGTATGTAGCTTCCCTCCCCAATTGAACTCTCTCATTATGCATGAAATAACAGGTAAAAGGAGAAATAACCATGTTTACAGTGGGCAGTTTGACTACCAGCAGGTGTGATAGGAACTGAAATGTATTTTACGTGTGGATGGGTTATGAGTATTTTGCTGTGACATCATTTTTGAAATGCTTGATGACTAAGAACTTCTTAAAGTATGTTGAAATATTTTATTACAGAATAATGATAGGATACATTAAAAAAATCTTTTTATATCTACACTAGTCCAAAAGATTACATATTGTTAACTTAGCTTGTACCTTAATTCTTAAATGTTATAACAGCCCATTATATGAGCTGTTACTGTTTGTATTGGGGGCTTGGTGTACGTTTTTCTAATCTACCTCTGACTGCATTACTGGGTCTGCAATTAATTTCTTTTCCTTGGGAATGTTCAAGGCATTATAATCAAACGTACAGCGGAGTACTGTCTGTCTTGGCCTCACTAAAGCACAGATTTTTCTTCCAAAAGCTTTTGTCTTGAAGTCCTGGTTTAGATGTCCTACAAGAGACTCTCTTACCTGAATAACTAGGATTATCCTGATCTTTATTTCTGGGTGCACTAAACCTATTTCAGTTCATTACCTATCAAAGCAGAACTTCCATTTTAGGTTGACATGGCTGAAAGTTTGTTATCCGCTGCAGTATTGGGAGTCCCCAAGTTACAAATGGCTGACATATGAACACCCATACATATGAACAGTCGCAAGAAAAGAATCATTGATTTCTTCATCCAACATAAGAATGATCACTTGTACTTTGTTACAAAACATAGAACTACCTTGTTTGGCAGTGTATCTCTTCTGGACACAGTAAAGTTCTATTCAAAGCAAAACACTCCCCTTATCATCGCCTAACTTTTATTACTGTATGGGTGAAATGCCGCCCACTTTCTCAACATTATGATTTTTCATTATTACCATCTCAAACTCATTATAAGTGTGAATGGAAAGTGCCCAGTTGAGGGCTCCTGGCAAGAGGGAAACTAGGGAAAATATTAGTATTGAGGTAAAATTAGCTGTTCTGAATCAGTTTGATGATGTTAGTGTAGTCTGAAACAAAGATTAGAGTCAGTGAGACATGCTAGTGAGTATAATTGTCATTCAGCAGAAAGTTGTTAAAATTTTAGCTGTTTCTTGACAGTTTTTGAAATTCTGTCCTTAGATGAAGATCCAGGCAATCCTTTCCTTTCATCTGCATGACTTTTACCATGCCTGTTCAACCTGGAACAACCTCAACATGCGAGATACAAATTCATTTTGGGTAAGTGTTTTTATATTATATACATAAGTGCAATATTTCATGGATGGGCAACTGAAAGGGGAAGGAGTATGGTGCTGGAAACCCTCTACTTCTTGTATTTCAATTTGTAAAAGATGGAGCAAAAGGAGGATCCAAGTAAGGAGCACTTCTGCTCTTCAAAGGCTTAGCTTAGGTAGTCTGAATATGTACGGATGTAACCTGGATGAGCAGGTAGAGTTAGAGAGGAACCTGAATGTTCTGACTGTAAGTGAAACAAATGATTAGGGCCTGAACATGCAATGGGATGTGAAGTGCATAATTGGTAGAGTGAATTGCAGGGGGCAACATGCAGTCATTTGGCTGAACCAAAGCATATGAAGCAATCATGGGAAACCATGAAAAAGTCTCAGAGTCTCTGGCTTCGGTCCATGATATTTGACTGCTAGAGAGTGGATGTTGGTAAATGAGGTCATCATTCATTTATTCCTGGTACTACCTTGCTGTGTGGGAAACAGGGAACAAGTATGAAAAAGTTTTATATGATAGTATGCATTAGTATAGGTATTGGATTATTTTTGACATCTTGTTTTGAGAAAATTTTGAAAAAAAAATTTTTAGCAAGGAATAACCCAATTGGATTATTATTTAACATCTTATTCATGTTTTGTGAGAAAATTTTGATGAAAAATCTTATTAGGGAATGTAACCCATCTTTTTTCCAATGTATTTTGAGGAATATTGTTACTGCTACACAGAATTTCGCTTGAGTTTCTTTTTCCGGGAGTGCATCTCGAGCTTTGGCTAGTTGATATTTTTACCTCTATCATGTACTGTAATCTTTTGTCGCCATCCTTGTCTCTGAATTATATACTCTGCCAGTAACAGCTGTTCACTCTCTTTGATAAATACTGCCATTGCAGTAATCAAGCCTTACTCTCCCAAACCTTCATCCTGTTTTCTAGACTGATACCTCAATGCTGTTTTTGATTTTTGTACAGTTACTGGTATAGATGACAAAACTTAAAAAATTTTACTTATCTTTATCTTTTAGATAGAAAATCCTTGATAAAGTCTCTCTGGCAGGTGTAGCAGCTGAAGCAAGGTGTGGGTGTGATATTTAGTGTTGGGTGATGGGTTACCAGGTGAAACACTCATGATATTCCCAGTCCCACCTGAGGCTAGGGAGCAATTGGCTGACTGAAGATGGTGATGTGGACAGAGCCTTTAGTCTCATATCATAAGTCAGCTTAATGTGAAAAGTGTAAGAAAGTAAAAGGTACAGGTACACCACCAAATTTCCGGCAACTGATGGTTCGGCACCTCCTTTAGTGTGGACAAAATTACGTAAGGGAACTTGAAATTACTGTGACCACCAAACTAGTTTACTGGGTGGCCACAAATGGTGTTTTGTGTAGGGCACACTTATTTACATTCTTTACACTGCACTTGTTGGTGGTGATACCACAATTCTGTGAGATTCCCAGCTTATTTTGCTTAAGTTTAACCCTAGCTATGGCTTCTAAGACATAAGTGTCAGTCATGTTGTCAAATGTAAACACCAGTCCTTATTGATCCAAGATAAAGATCTGTTGAAAAAAAATGGACCTTGTTGTTTTAGTGTGTAAGCTGTGTGACATCTACAGTATTGGTTCAACTGTTTATGATATAAAGAAGCAAAGGGAAAAGATATTGAAATTCTTTGCAGACAGTGATTCCAAGAAGCAAATGACGATTAGAAAAACTATGAAAGATGGTAAGAGTACTGAGCACAATCAAGTGATGATGGAATGGTTTCGGCAGTATCGGAGGGGACTTGTCAGGTAGCATGATAATGGACCAGGCTTAGTTGTTCCATAAAGAACTTAAATTACAACATGAGCGTGACTATAGTGAAGGATGGCTTCAAAGATTCAAGAAGCGTCATGGAATTTCCATGAATAAAGTGTGCAGAGAAGAGCCGACTTCAAACCACAGAGCTGCTGAGTATTAGGACGAATTTGCAAAATGTAGCTGACAAGCACCTCAATCCTGAGCAGGTGTATGATGCAGACGAAACTGCTTTATTCTGGCGATGCCCACCTAAGGAAACACTAACAACAGAAGATGAAAAAGACCCCACAGGATTCAAACATTCTAAGGACAGACTTACCATCTTAGGGTGCTCAAACATTTAGTATTTGTTTGACTTTAATTTCTAGCAGTGCATGGTATACTTTAGATGCATGGGAGATGTATAATTAATGGGTTAGAGGTGTGTTGATGAATTATTATTTCTTGACCATGGTTGATCCGGCAAAATGGTTAATTTGGCAAGGCGTTGTTGGATCCAAGATGCCAGAAAATCTGTGGTGTACCTGTACTTAGGTGGAAGTCCATTTATGGATGTTACCAGGATGAGTAGGTAGAGGTAGAGAGAAACATGAATGTTCTGGTTGTAAGTGAAACAAATGATTAGGGCCATAACATGCAAGGGGGTGTGAAGTGCCTTTGGGATAGAGTGAATTGCAAGGGACAACATGCTGTCAATTGGCTGAACCATGGAAAGGTCTGTTGGTGTCTTTGGCCTTGGTCCATGATATTTGACTGCTAGAGAGTGGATGTTGGAAAATGAGGTCATTATTCATTTATTTCTGGTACTACCTTGCTGTGTGGGAAACAGAAACATGTTTATTTGATGGTATATGGTACTGGATGATTTTGACATGTTATGTTTTTGTGAGAAAGTTTTAAGGAAAATCATATTAAGGAACAAAACCAATCTTCATCCCAATGTGTTCTGCGGAATATTATTTCTGCTACATAGTTTTTCGCTTAAGTTGCATTTTCCAGGAGTGCATCTTGAACTTTGGCTGGTTGATGTTTTTACCTCTTTATCATATACCGTAGTCTTTTGTTACCATCCTTGTCTCTGAATTATATACTCTACCAGTTGCAACTGTTTCCTCTCTCTGATAAATACTGCCATTGAAGTAATCAAGCCTTATGCTCCCAAACTTTCATCCTATTTTCTAGACTCTAATACCTCAATGCTGTTTTTAATTTCTAAACAGCTCCTGGTATAGTTGACAAAACATACAAGAATTTTACTCATCTGTATCTTTTAGATAGAAAATCCTTGATAAAGTCTCTCTGCAGGTGTAGCAGCTTTTGATAAAGTCTCTCTGGCAGGTGTAGCAGCTGAAGCAAGGTGTGGGTGTGATATTTAGTGTTTGGTGATGGGTTACCAAGTGAAACTCATGATACCCACTCCCAACTGAGGATAGGAAGCAATTGACTGACTGAAGATGGTGATGGGGACAGAGCCTTTAGTCTCATGTCACAAATCAACTTAATATGAAAAGTGTAAGAAAGTAAGAGGTACTTAGGTGGAAGTCCATATTTCAATTTAGCACACTTCCTTTGGATTGAGATGCACACGAATGAATCAAAAGGCTTTATTCACTGATGGATCCCTCTTGATATTGAATGAAGATAATTTGTAGATAGAAAGATTTAATTAGACATGTTATATGATGATTACCTTGAAAGAAAATGTGGTTTAGATTTTAGTTTTCCTTGAAAGGCTCTGTGTTTGTTTTTAATGGAAAATATGGATGTAGTGCTACTTTGTAAAAGCAGGATATTGCAAACAAGTATGAGAAAAATTGGATCGTTTTGAGCAGATGTGGTGTAGAATAGTTATTAGCTGGTGTTGAAGATTGTGATTCTGTTGGTCTCTGCTACTGTCTGCAAAATTTTATATGTGAGAATAGTTCTATGAAACTAATTATACATCATGCAGTGTTGCTTGTTGTATAGTTTAGTGGTGAATTGGAAAGGTGAAGGTGAAGTTGGCCATATACTGTAGTTCAAGTGGCTGCTACAATGTGTCTCCTCTCCGTAGGTGGGTGATGGCAGAGTGGCAGGTGGCGGAGTGGCAGGTGACGATTGTGGTCCATACACCTGTTCCATTTGTGGCCAAGTATGCTCAGGTCAATCCCAGTGGCTCATGCACTGTGCCACGCACTCACCTACATCAATTGCACGGTTTCGCTGTCCCTTCTGTAACTATGGAACCAATGACCGCAGCAACTTCCGCAGGCATGTGACAGTCCATACAGGTGTCAAAAACTATAGATGTCCACGATGTGGCCGTCGATCCAATGATCGCAGCAATATGAAGAAACATGTTATGAGATGTGTCACAGTTGTTCTACAGAATCTACACACACAATAGGTTAGATGGGAGCTTACATCAGTTACTAATAAAACTCCCATTACCCTTGAATATTTTGGTGCATGTACAAGTGAGTGAAACTTCTTCATGTGCTCATTGCCAAGCACTTTTAGAAAAAAGTTCAAAACCTAATTGTTTTTGATGTTTGCATTATGAACATTTTGTTTGTATGAGGAGTTAGAGTAGATTAGAGGAGCCAGAAATAAGATGGAAGACAAAGAGATAATACATCCAAGATGGAAGTCAAGATGGAGGAATATGAGGTATGTTGAGATGGAGCCATGTATAGGAGATTTTGCTTAGTCAGCTGTGCAGTACAGTGGGATGTGCTGCATTCATTTTAGATACAGAATACAAATATCTTAGTTATAAGGGGCCTTAACCACCTCAGATAGCAAAAAGATTTAACAGTTATGAGAATAGTGAGTAATTTCTCTAAAAAGAATTTTATGCTTCTTCTAATACTTTTCCAATTTCATATAGTCCAACAGTACTCCAAACACTTAAGTACCCTATCTTCTATCTTTCCCCCATCTTGTTTGCATTTGTGTCATGCTCAGTGCTCCATGCTCTGCTTTTTTGTTTTCAATTTTTAATGATATTCTAGCAATGGACTCAGTTCCTTGTACAATAGGGCCCCTGAGCAGTAAAAGGACCTCTGTAGCTCTTGTTGTGTGCTGAAGGCATGTGCATATCTCTAGGCTGAGGAAAGTATGGTCCATGCTAAGTGCAATTTAAGGCTTTGTTTCCTTGAAAGTTTCTACCTTTAGATCCCAAAAATTCATTTGTTTATAGTTTGATTTTTGTAATTTGTTTTTTGTCATGCTTGTCATTTAAGTTTGACCTGGCAAGGAAATAGCAGTATAACCATAAATTGCATCAGAAATACCTCATATGAATAGCACTAAAAGGAATTGTTTAAACTGTGACAAGTTCTCTCATAGTCTGCAGATGCAGAAGTTATCAAGGAAAATAAGTTTTTGGATTTGCATTTCACACTGTTGTAGACTTGACATGTATGTGACCACTATTGCACAACACATTCTCATAGGAGTGCAGACAATTATGGATACTGAACCACCTCAGCATAGCACATGATATTTTGAAAGTGAATTAAAAACAATTTGATTGCTGTCTGCAGTACAGTGGTAATCATTCATTAGTGACAAAGCACTGGAGGAATGTATAAAGTGGTTGACTGCAGAAATGCTGCAAACATGCACCAGATACATACCACAAGAAAAAGCACAAAAGATCCACACTAGAATGAGGACTACATTCTCTTTGTAGGAGGCAGACGTTCTGTAGGTTCACTTGCACTTGGCAGAGAAAAGGAAACCTGTTGAAAGAATATGAAGACATAAGACCATAAACTCAAAATTATATACAGAACTTAAAAAAAGAAAGGCCTTTGATAAGAATATTTCTGTAAAAGGCTGCAAGTCCAATGGCCTAAGAAGAACTGAAGCGAAATGTAAATCAGAGATTGCAAGTTCCGTTGGCCCAAGAAGAATTGAAGAGAGCACACACAAGTGTTAGCAGGGAGATGAATGAAATCCTGAAGATTTATTATAGCACACACACACACACAAAAGTAATAGCAGGGAGATCAGTGAAATCTTAAAGAAGCAGCACAGCACACACACACACACACACAAGTGATAGCAGGGAGTAGAGTGAAATCTTAAAGATGAAGTGTAACCAACACACACGAGTGATAGTGGGGAGATGAGAGGAATATTAAAGATGGAGTGTAATTCAGTGTTCATATAGGCCAAGATCTATTTACAGGTACATGACCTAGATGATATCTACCAAAAACTCTCTCTCTCTCTCTCTCTCTCTCTCTCTCTCTCTCTCTCTCTCTCTCTCTCTCTCTCTCTCTCTCTCTCTCTCTCTCTCTCTCTCTCTCTCTCTCTCTCTCTCTCTCTCTCTCTCTCTCTCTCTCTCTCTCTCTCTCTCTCTCTCTCTCTCTCTCTCTCTCTCTCTCTCTCTCTCTCTCTCTCTCTCTCTCTCTCTCTCTCTCTCTCTCTCTCTCTCTCTCTCTCTCTCTCTCTCTCTCTCTCTCTCTCTCTCTCTCTCTCTCTCTCTCTCTCTCTCTCTCTCTCTCTCTCTCTCTCTCTCTCTCTCTCTCTCTCTCTCTCTCTCTCTCTCTCTCTCTCTCTCTCTCTCTCTCTCTCTCTCTCTCTCTCTCTCTCTCTCTCTCTCTCTCTCTCTCTCTCTCTCTCTCTCTCTCTCTCTCTCTCTCTCTCTCTCTCTCTCTCTCTCTCTCTCTCTCTCTCTCTCTCTCTCTCTCTCTCTCTCTCTCTCTCTCTCTCTCTCTCTCTCTCTCTCTCTCTCTCTCTCTCTCTCTCTCTCTCTCTCTCTCTCTCTCTCTCTCTCTCTCTCTCTCTCTCTCTCTCTCTCTCTCTCTCTCTCTCTCTCTCTCTCTCTCTCTCTCTCTCTCTCTCTCTCTCTCTCTCTCTCTCTCTCTCTCTCATTGATTTTGTAAGCATGTACAGGACTTCAAGAAGAGTGCTGACAGCCCCAAGACCATACTCATGAGATATTTGTACATCTAGAAAAACATAAAACACTATCAGTGTAGGTGCTAAACATCTGCTGGAAAGAGAACCTAAACCTATTTTGATCTAAGAAAGCTTGAAACTGTGTCTTGTAACCTTACTTCATAAGGAGGAAGCAGACTAGTTCCAGTTAGCGCTGACATCACACATCAGTGAGATTTATAAGAAAGTCCTCAAGTAGGTTTACTGATTTAATGGGATCAAACACCATATATAACCCTGGGCATTATTATGTTAGGGCTGGGAAATCTGGTTATTTTTACTTGCATGGTCACTGTGTAAGAAGTATATGTAGCAGAACTGGAATTCAAAGAAAATACTGATGTGGTTTAGACTTAAGCTTCAAAAGCCATTGACTGATGTGACATGGGTTCATAGTGCAGAATACATAATATAGGACTAATATTAAAAGCTAGAAGATGGATATACATTGTAAATCAGGCAATTTTCACTGCTTCTAAGGTAAAAGGTCCAGTTCCATAAGAAATTGTACTTGCACCTCTGCTGTTTATTATTCTGGTATGGTACAGATTCCGTTACAAGTAAATTTCTTATCTTTTTTAGAGCATACAGAAAAGCTGCAAACAGAAATAAATCAAATTCCAATATTTCAGTTGCGATAATAAGGAATAATTCTCTGTAAAAAGACTTTTATGCTTCCTCAAATATTTTTGTAATTTCATATAGCACATTTCAGTGGTGAAAAGCTTCAAGTACAGCATTATAGCAGTTAGTGAGGAAGTAGAAGACAAAGCATAGTATAAAACAGAAATGAACTGCACAAAATTTTGTTTGTTGTCCTTTCCTTATGTAAACATAAGAGAACAACATGGGCCATGTGCATAGTAAAAGTGTATATGGTCTTGGAATTATCCATAACATGTGAAGAAGGTATTAAAGATATTTTAGTTGGTGAATGTATCTTGATATTAATGACCATAGTGACCCTTGCAGTTGCTCAGCATAAAATCCAAGTAACCAACCAACAAACCAACAGAGCAGCAGTTGCCTCATCTAAAAAGATTGCTAACTGGAATTTATGAAAGATTACTGATTGGAATTTATGGACTTACAAGATAAGACAGGGAAAATTACCAGACAAGATGGGAAAAATTAGTGATGATGCTCTTTAAGACATTAATGCTTTCATGAATATGATACTGTTGTGGGCTTACAGTACCTTTCAGGATAGGCAAAATTTACTGAGTTAAAAAGTATTGAAAAACGTTTCCAGCCAACATGGACACTGAAAAACCTATACCACTAGGAATGCCTGAAAATATGGAGCATAGAGAAATTGCATAAGCAATTGAAAGTAAATGAAATAAGAAAAGTGATGGTGTTTGAAAGGAAACAGAGTGAAAGTATAGATTTTGTAAAACCTTATAGAGTGAAAGAATGAAGTTTATTATGCTTTGGATATGGGGGGAAAAGAGTGGAAGAAGTAAGGGAATTTAAGTATCTGGGAGCTGTCTTGGTTAAGTGTGGTGATATAGAAGGAGAGATAAGGTAGGAAGCAGTATAGGGTAGAAGAGTCATTGGGTCTCTTAATAGAAAAACGAAGGGTAGAGGTATAAGTATGGAAGTGATGAGAGGATTAAGGGACACCATTGTCCTCCCAACCCTAACCCATGCAGCCAAAACATGGACATGGAATGAGGCACAGAGGTCAAGAATCCAGGCTGTGGAAATGAGTTATTTGAGAAGAGCATGTGGTATAACTAGATAGAATAAAGAAAGAAATGAAAGGGTGTATGAGTGATGTGGAATGCAGGGAATGCAAAGGGAGTGAATTGTGGAGTGGCAGAATTGGTGAAACTTGATACTTTGAGGTGCTTTAGGCATTTTGAAAGAATGCAGGACTGGGGGTTTACAAGGAGAGTGTATGATGGTACAATTAAAGGGGGTTGGTGTGAGTGGAAAACCACCTATGATGTGCAAATAGGGTGGAGGAATACTGGAGGGAAGATATAGTGGAAGAATGCTTGGAATGGTGTTTGTAAGAAAGGCATGTAAGGACAAGGGGAGACTCTTTTGCCATGGCCACCTCTTGATGGGAGTTCCAAGAGGGAATGGGGGTCAGAGATATAGATAGAATAGATAGACAGATAGGGTGGTTATAACATAATTTACATTTGGATAATCTTAGAAAGTCTGTTTCTAAATTTTGTACTGAAGAATAGTGTCCTGATTGAATGTCAGTAATTATAAAAGACAATATGATGTTACCACTGACATTGAAAGATACTCTGGGTGTAAAAACAGAAACACTGTAGATATCCAGGACCAGCTTTGTTTAATACTGTTCATTGCCTATAGCCATCATAAACAATATGAACTTCTTTAGAGAAGTATAGAAGTGGACCGGAAAATTCCCAACAAAGTGTGCCAAACCAGCTTGAATATGGAGGTCAAGTGTACCTACTGGCTGCCACCCATGCAGCCTTAATTGTAAGCAGAGAAAGAACATGACAGCTTTGTTTCAGATTGAGCTGGGAATGGTATTTTCTCTTTTAACTCTGTGCTTGGATATTTCTTAGGATTTTTATCTCCCTGCTTATGCTTGATTCACTTTTGTCTGCTATTGGGCTTGTTTTTGATAGCTCAATAATTCAAAAAACTTGACAAGATTTTGGCACCTAGCACCTATAGTCCCCCCCCTTTTTTTTTTATCTTTATAGTTATCAGTGCAAGTGCCTCTTGATTTTCATTTGGTTCCATGCTTAGTTTATACTTTAGAATCATGGCACTAAAAACGATAAAAGAGGATTTATAAGTGACAACAGGAAAATACTGTTGCACCCAAATTATATAAACACCAATTAAATTCCTGTATCTATTTCTACACCCTAAAGTGCACAATTAATGTCAAATGACAAACCCCAAACCCCAAACTGTGAAAAAGAAACCAAATCCTTATAGTAGTTGGAAACTGAGCTCAAAAACTCCAGTTTTTCACTATAGATGATTTCCCACCCCTTAATCATGCTGTCTGACATTTCACCAACATCTCCAACCAAGCCAGCATAAAAGCACATCCCACAAGGACAGAGAGGAGTGTAACCCAGACTTCTTCCTACAGTTTTAAACCTCATAGAAAAAAGAAACCAGATCAGACAAAACCACTCACCTCTACCAGAAATGAGAGGAAAAATCCAAACTCTAAATGTTGCCATCAAAGTTAGTCACTGAAAGACTTAATGAAAACTAGCACTCCTTCCTCAACACAGTGAACCACAAGACTCGGCAACCAACGCTGATGGACATTGAAAAAGATCCACTCTTCCACACTAATCCAGCTCCCACTCTTGAAGCATTCCTAACCCTTTCCAAAGGTAATTCCTTTTCCCAAAGAACACACAGACATACTTAAGAGACACCAACCAAAAATCAGCCACAAACCAACTTCATTCCTAAACATGAAAGTCACATAAAACACTGGCCCATTTGCAATGCAGGTATTTATTTTATTATTTTATTATACTTTGTCGCTGTCTCCCGCATTTGCGAGGTCACGCAAGGAAACAGACGAAAGAATGGCCCAACTCACCCACACACACATGTATATACATACACGTCCACACATGCACATATACATACCTATACATCTCAACGTATACATATATATATACACACACAGACAAACATATATATATATATATATATATATATATATATATATATATATATATATACATGTACATAATTCATACTGTCTGCCCTTATTCATTCCCATCGTCACCCCACCACACATAAAATAACAACCAACTCCTCCCGTATGTGCGCAAGGTAGCGCTAGGAAAAGACAACAAAGGCCACATTTGTTCACACTCAGTCTTTAGATGTCATGTATATTGCACCGAAACCACAGCTCCCTTTCCACATCCAGGCCCCACAGAACTTTGCATGGTTTTACCCCAGACACTTCACATGCCCTGGTTCAATCCATTGACAGCATGTTGACCCCGGTATACCACATCGTTCTAGTTAACTCTTCCTTGTACGCCTTTCACCCTCCTGTATGTTCCGGCCCCGATCACTCAAAATCTTTTTCACTCCATCTTTCCACCTCCAATTTGGTCTCCCACTTCTCCTCGTTCCCTCCACCTCTGACACATATATACTCTTTGTCAATCTTTCCTTACTCATTCTCTCCATGTGACCAAACCATTTCAAAACACCCTCTTCTGCTCTCTCAACCACGCTCTTTTTATTACCACACATCTCTCTTACCCTTTCATTACTTACTTGATCAAACCACCTCACACCACACATTTTCCTCAAACATCTCATTTCTAGCACATCCACCCTCCTCCGTACAACTCTATCTGTAGCCCATGCCTCGCAACCATATATTTCCAAGATAACATTTTCGACTTCCACACATTCTTCAACGCTCCCAGAACTTTCGCCCCCCTCCCCCACCCTATGATTCACTTCCGCTTCCATGGTTCCATCCACTGCCAAATCCACTCCCAGATATCTAAGACACTTCACTTCCCCCAGTTTTTCTCCATTCAAACTTACCTCCCAGTTGACTTGTCCCTCAATACTACTGTACTTAATAACCTTGCTCTTATTCACATTTACTCTCAGCTTTCTTCTTTCACACACTTTACCAAACTCAGTCACCAGCTTCTGCAGTTTCTCATCGGAATCAGCCACCAGTGCTGTATCATCAACGAACAACAACTGACTCACTTTCCAAGCTCTCTCATCCACAATAGACTGCATACTTGCCCCTCTTTCCAAAACTCTTGCATTCACCTCCCTACCAACCCCATCCATAAACAAATTAAACAACCATGGAGACATCAAGTACCCCTGCCACAAACCAACATTCACTGAGAACCAATCACTTTCCTCTCTTCCTACACGCACACATGCCTTACATCCTCGACAAAAACTTTTCACTGCTTCTAACAACTTGCCTCCCACACCATATATTCTGCATTGCTATAATACCCTAAAGCAATGCAGATGCATACTGATAATTTCAAGCACTCCACCTACACAACAAAATCCCAAACATCTGGAAACTTGTCAGCTTAATACCAGTCTTAAAACCTTCAAACTACCCATCTCCCCCACCTCCTACACTCCTATTTCACCTGTCATCAGTATCCAGACTCATTGAAACTTGATACACAGTAAAATTAAACAAAACATCCCACTCTCACCTACACTGCATACTTGATGAATACCTGTTGAAACCATCGAGGGTCTTCTTACCCCACAGCTTGGGCTGGGTGCAGACTGTCAGGTTAGGTTATTTGTTGACCAAACTGTTTGGAAGCCACAGCTAGCAGGCCCACATATCCCACACAGCTTGCCTGTTTATATATGTATATTATTGTTGTTGTTGTTTTTCACTACACATAGACGCAGTCTCCCACATTAGCGAGGTAGCGCAAGGAAACAGTCAAAAGAATGGCCCAACCCATCCACATACACATACAGGAGGTTGAAAGGCGTGCAAGGAATAGAGTGACTTGGAACAAAGTGGTATACCGGGATTGACGTGCTGCTAATGGATTGAACCATGGCATTGGAAGCGTCTGGGGTAAACCATGGAAAGTTTTGTGGGGCCTGGATGTGGAAAGGGAGCTGTGGTTTCAGTACTTTACTCATGACAGCTAGAGAGTGAGTGTGAACGAATGTGGCCTTTGTTGTCTTTTCCTAGCGCTACCTTGTACACGTGGGGGGGAAGGGGGGTGCCATTTCATGTGTGGCGGGAATGGATGAAGGGAGCGTGTATGAATATGTACATGTGTATACATGTATATGTCTGTGTATGTATATGTATGGATACGTTGGAATGTATAGGTATGTTTATGTGCGTGTGTGGGCGTTTATGTATATACATGTGTATGTGGGCCATTCTTTCATCTGTTTCCTTGTGCTACCTCGCTAATGCGGGAGACAGCAACAAAGTATAATGAATAAATAGATATACATATGTATGGCCCAACCCACCCAAATACACAAGTATGTACACCTATACATTTTGATGTATACATACATATACATACACAGACATATACAGATATATATATACATGTACATATTCGTACTTGCTGCCTTTATCCATTCCTGTTTCTACCCCGCCACAAATGAACCCCCCCATGCGAGCACACACAAGATGGCGCTAGGAAAAGACATCAAAGGCCACATTCATTCACACTCACTCTCTAGCTGTCGTGTGTAATGCACCAAAACCACAGCTCCCTTTCCACATACAAGCCCCACAAAATTTTGCATGGTTTACCCCAGATGCTTCCAATGCCATGGTTCAATCCATCAACAGCACATCCACCCCAGTATACCACATCGTTCCAGTTCTCTCTATTCCTTGCTCGCCTTTCACCCTCCTCTATGTTCAGAGTCCGATCGCTCAAAATCTTTTTCACTCCATTCTTCCACCTCCAGTTTGGTCTCCCACTTCCCATCGTTCCCTCCACCTCTGACACATATATCCTCTTTGTCAATCTTTTCTCACTCATTCTCTCCATGTGACCAACCCATTTCAACACACCCTCTTCTGCTCTCTCAATCACACTCTTTTTATTACCACTCATCTCTCTTGTGCTTTCATTACTTACTCGATCAAACCACCTCACACCACATATTGTCCTTAAACATCTCATTTCCAACACATCCACCCTCCTCTGCACAACCCTATCACAGCCCACAATTTGCAACCATATAACATTGTTGGAACCACTATTCCTTCAAACATACCCATTTTTGCTCTCCAAGTTAATGTTCTCTCCTTTCACACATTCTTCAGTGCTCCCATAACCTACCCATTTTTGCTCTCCAAGTTAGCGTTCTCTCCTTCCACATCTCCTTCCACACATTCTTCAACACTCTCAGAACCTTCGTCCCCTCCCCAACCCTGTGACTCACTTCTGCTTCCATGGTTCCATCCGCTGCTAAATCCACTCCCAGATATTTAAAACACTTCACTTCCTTTAGTTTTTCTCCATTGAAACTTACCACCCAATTGACTTGTCCCACAACCCTACTGAACCTAATAACCTTGCTCTTATTCACATTTACTCTCAACTTTCTTCCTTCACACACTTTACCAAACTGATTCACCAGCTTCTGCAGTTTCTGACCCGAATCAGCCACCAGTGCTGTATCATCAGCGAACAACAACTGACTCACTTCCCAAGCCCTCTCATCGACAACAGACAGCACACTTGCCCATCTCTCCAAAACTCTTGCATTCACTTCCATAACAACCCCATCCATCACGCACCCCTGCCGTAAACCGACATTCACCCAAATCAGCCACCAGCGCTGTATCATCAGCTAACAACAACTGACTCACTTCCCAAGCCCTCTCATCCACAATAGACTGCATACTTGCCCCTCTCTCCAAAACTTGCATTCACCTCCCTAACAACCCCATCCATCTCACACCCCTGCCACAAATTGACATTCACTGGGAACCAATCACTTTCCTCTCTTCCTACTCGTACACATGCCTTACATCCTCGATTAAAACTTTTCACTGCTTCTAGCAACTTACCTCCCACACCGTATACTCTTAATACCTTCCACAGAGCATCTCTCTCAACTCATCATATGCATTCTCCAGATCCATAAATGCTACGTACAAATTCATTTTTTTTCTAAGTATTTCTCTAATACATTCTTCAAAGCACACACCTGATCCCCTCATCCTTTACCACTTCTGAAACCACACTGCTCTTCCCCAATCTGATGCTCTTTACATGCCTTCACCCTCTCAAATCAATACCCTCCCATATTATTTCCCAGGAATACTCAACAAACTTATACCTCTGTAATTTGGACACTCACCTTTATCCCCTTTGCCTTTGTACAGTGGCACTATGCATGCATTCCACCAATCCTCAGGCACTTCACCATGAACTGTACATGCATTGAATATCCCCACCAGCCAGTCAACAACACAGTCACCTCCTTTTTTAATGAATTCCACTGCAATACTATCCAAACCCGCCGCTTTATCGGCTTTCATCTTCCGCAAAGCTTTCACTGCCTCTCTTTTGTTTACCAAACCATTCTCCCTGACCCTCTCACTTCGCTCACCACCTTGACCAAAACACCCTATATTTGCCACTGTCATCAAACACATTCAACAAACCTTAAAAATACTAACTCAATCTCCTTCTCACCTCACCACTACTTGTTATTACCTCCTCATTATCCCCCTTCACCGATGTTCCCATTTGTTCTCTTGTCTTATGCACTTTATTTACTACCTTCCAAAACATCTTTTTATTCTCCCTAAAATTTAACGATACCCTCTCACCCCAACTCTCATTTGCCCTCATCAAGGCTGGGCCTTAATTGAAATATAGAGAGGATTATGAAAGGGAAAGAGAAGAATCAAGGGAAAGTACTCAAAAATTTTGGAAGAAATTTAAAGCCTGTCCTTTGAAATGTGCCAGTTCGTAGTAATTGGGAAAGACATGAGAGAGTAGAGAGTTCCATATCTTCGAGGGGTAGGGATATTTCATAATGGCCCACCCTTGAATTGCCAATGGCCACACAGTAATCGTGTGATGCAGCAACTTGCTGAGTATTGGATGGTCTTGCAAGTGGTGGGGAAACACAAGTAGCCAGATCTTGGAAGCAAAAACCAAAGTAATACCTGTAGAAGAATGAAAATGAACCAACGTTGGTGCTTTGGGCAAGTGAATCAAGTCTTGCAGTTGGCATGGGAGAGTCCAGGGAGCTCTTTAAATTTTCTGTAGTGAATCCCATTCTGTTTCTAATGCATGCTAAGTGTTCAAGATTGTTATGGGCCCCAGATGTTTTAAGGTCTTCTCTCTTGTTCATATTGCCCCTTTGGATTTGAGAGTTATTATTTCATAAAGGCTTCCATGCCTGTCATGCAAGTAGGGTATTATTTCTGAGTGTAAGTTGGGCACCATACCTTCTAGAATTCTCCAAGTAGAGATGGTGATATAAGCACCTACAAAACGAACCAGACCAATCAGACCAGGGAAGGGGGTATGGTTCTGAGGGCTGTGGCTTCCTGAAGCTTGGTTGACCAACAACACAATCTAGTAGCCTGTGCCCAAATTATAATGTTGAAGAAAGAACCCTGAAGACTCTTTTGTGGTGCTTCTCCCGTCAGCAGTCCAGGGAATGTAGCCTCAGCTTTTACCCTTCTCAGTAGTGTAGTTCCTTTACTACTTTTATATGGTCTATAGGGTGATTGTAAAACAGAGCAGTAGTTAGTTCATGAAAGAATGAGTGCTTTGAACTATATCATTATTGGTTTTCTAGTCTTTAAAGTCCACAGGATCTAGCCCACCATCCTTTTGCAAAAGCCAACCATTGTTTTGTGTTCATGGAGGCTAGGTCATGAAACATTGCTACTACCAAGATTTTCACATTATTTAACTGGTTTGTGATAGCACTTGTGTGTGTCTGTTATTCTGATTTTTGTTTTATTTATTCATTCACTTTCACCATACAGGTAGAGTTAAATTTATCCCCTTTGAAAAGCTTGTTGTTCTTGGTTGGCCAGTCAAGAACTTTTATTGTGTTTCTTTATGGCCTTTCAACATCTGTTGATGTAAGTTTGATTCTTATTTTTGTACCATCTATAGAGGAGGATATTGTAATTGTGGCTTGTGCTTATCAGTGTCAGATGTAAGAATGAGGAAGAGGATGGGTGCAAGTGTAGTTCCTTGGTGAACTGAGTTTTTTTACTTTGGAGGCACATGATACTGCATGGTGTGCACAAAAATGTTTTGTGATCTGTCATTTAAAGAGTTGTTTATCCATACCTCAATCTTTCTAGTTATCCTATCTTTTGTATTGTGTGTGTTATGACACCAGTATCACATTAATCAAATGCTTTTGCAATGGCTATATAAATCACATCAGCACTTTATTTTCCCAGAGCTTCAACAATCATATTACATTAGAAGCAACTGAGAATGGCAAGATCTTTACATCCTTAAATCATCTTGTCCTGGGTTATTTCGATTGTTCTGTTCCTTAAATTCAGTCAAATTTCCTTGAAGAACTATTTCAGTGATTTTGATATGTGCAATGTTGATACAATGAGTTGATAGTTTTTTGGACTGCTTTGTTTCCACTGTTGTGGAGTTGGGTGATGAGTCACTTTGAAACTCTTGAGAATGATGCTAGAATGTAGACTTCTTCTCCAGAGGATACTTAGGACTCTTGCTAGAGATGTTTTGCATTTCTTTCTGAAGACTGAATTCGATGAGCTCAGCCCTGGGGTTGAGTGCATGGGCACTCTTTTAAGTTTTTTCTCTTTGTATGCTTATTTTACATAGCTTCCCATATGATTGTTTAAGACAATTCATCGTGCCTGTTTTCTTGAAGCCAATGTATGCTTATTTTACATAGCTTCCCATATGATTATTTAAGACAATTCATCGTGCCTGTCTTCTTGACTTGGCTTCACATTTTGTTTACTCAGAAATACATGTTGTAGATGCCAGTGTCTTGGTCCTGTGTGCTGTAGGCACCACCACTTTACACACTAACCTCACATGACGTATGTGGTTTCACCCAACTACAGCCCCCTATACATTTTTCTTTTGGCAGTATACCTCATCAGTGCATTGGACATTGAATCCTCAAACAAATGATACTTTACTCTCCTCAGTAGTAATAGAAAGTGGTTAGCCAATTTCATAGCCGATGCCATGAAATAGTCACTTTGGAACACTTAAATTCTGTTGTGGATTTTTGCAAGGTTCAATTCTTTATACAACCCTCTTAAAAAAATTTTCCTATACAACTTTCCATTACCTCGGGCAATCCTAAACATGAAGGTCCCATCTTATGCAGAATATCTTACAATCACATTATAACACCTTGACGTCATACTAGCAACAACAAACATGGAGCACTACATTACACAGTTGGAGCAACAAATAGCACTACATTACACATTTGTAATAATGGCTCACCCAAATGTCTTTAATCACTCTTTTAACCCCAGACAAACATGAATCTAGCTCACACCCTAGAATCACCGTGAATGGACAATCTCTTCCACTGAATAAACACCAGTCATTTTAGGCATCACATACATGCAACACACACATGACATTCATTCCTCATATCAAAAGCATCAATACATAATCAACACACAAACTAAATGCCCTCAGAACACTAAGTGGCATGAAATTTGGACAAGATAAAGAATCCCCTAACATCCCCTTTAAACAATTCATCCACTCTGCTCTAAACTGCACCTCACCTGCCTGGTCTTCTCTTTCAGAAGCAAATATAACAAAGTTGTAAACCACACAAAATAGTGCACTCAGCACAGTTATTAGCTGCTTAGCAACCAGAAACCCTCAACACTCATACACTGAAACAAAGAGCTTCCAGTTACAATCCCATTTGAACATCCTCAGAACTCAGTTCTATGCAACAACACTGGACCCTTCCTACTCAGACCACTCCATAACTAGCCACAAACCCCAAGAAGAAAAAAAAGCTTACTCCTGCATCACACTTTGGCACTTATCCATCAAGTACTTAACATCCATGCCATTTATCTCATTTGTTAGCTCCATCCCACCAGATTTACACTTCTGACATTTTTGATCATGTTACAGGTTATGTTTGCACAGGTGATGTGGTATGTTTTCTTACAAGATAGAGCAAGCAATTTCTTTCTGACTGTTTAGGCTGATCTCACACAAAACATTTTTTCCCCCCAGTATGTTTATGCTCACCTGTTTACACCTCGTCTGATTTTTTCCTTTGCAAAGTACGAGATACGGCAGGTCAGTATTGCCAGTACAAGATTTTTTTTATTACCATTATTATTGTCATTACTATCTGTTATTATTGCTGTTATGACTTCTCCCAAAATGGCTTATTTGTACATCATCCTTTACATTCTGTTCATTAGATGACAGCATATTTTCCTCCTTTTCAAATTATATATATTATCCCTGGGGATAGGGGAGAAAGAATACTTCCCACGCATTCCTCACATGTTGTAGAAGGCGACTAAAGGGGACGGGAGCGGGGTGCTGGAAACCCTCCCCTTCTTGTATTTTAACTTTCTATAAGGGGAAACAGAAGAAGGAGTCACGCGGGGAGTGCTCAACCTCCTCGAAGGATCAGATTGGGGTGTCTAAATGTGTGTGGATGTAACCAAGATGAGAAAAAAGGAGAGATAGGTAGTATGTTTGAGGAAAGGAACCTGGATGTTTTGGCCCTGAGTGAAATGAAGCTCAAGGGTAAAGGGGAAGAGTGGTTTGGAAATGTCTTGGGAGTAAAGTCAGGGGTTAGTGAGAGGACAGGAGCAAGGGAAGGAGTAGCGCTACTCCTGAAACAGGAGTGGTGGGAGTATGTGATAGAGTGTAAGAAAGTAAACTCTAAATTGATATGGCTAAAACTGAAAGTTGATGGAGAGAGATGGATGATTATTGGTGCATATGCACCTGAGCATGAGAAGAAAGATCATGAGAGGCAAGTGTTTTGGGAGTGGCTGAGTGAGTGTGTTAGTAGTTTTGATGCACGAGAGCGGGTTATAGTGATGGGTGATTTGAATGCAAAGGTGAGTAATGTGGCAGTTGAGGGAATAAATGGTATACATGGGGTGTTCAGTGTTTTAAATGGAAATGGTGAAGAGCTTGTAGAGTTATGTGCTGAAAAAGGACTGATGACTGGGAATACCTGGTTTAAAAAGATATACATAAGTATACGTATGTAAGTAGGAGAGATGGCCAGAGAGCGTTATTGGATTACGTGTTGATTGATAGGCGCGCAAAAGAGAGACTTTTGGATGTTAATGTGCTGAGAGGTGCAACTGGAGGGATGTCTGATCATTATCTTGTGGAGGTGAAGGTGAAGATTTGTATGGGTTTTCAGAAAAGAAGAATGTTGGGGTGAAAAGAGTGGTGAGAGTAAGTGAGCTTGGGAAGGAGATTTGTGTGAGGAAGTACCATGAGAGACTGAGTACAGAATGGAAAAAGGTGAGAACATAGGACGTAGGGGGAATGGGATGTATTTAGGGAATCAGTGATGGCTTGCGCAAAAGATGCTTGTGGCATGAGAAGCGTGGGAGGTGGGCAGATTTGAAAGGGTAATGAGTGGTGGAATGAAGAAGTGAGATTATTAGTGAAAGAGAAGAGAGAGGCATTTGGATGATTTTTGCAAGGAAATGATGCAAATTACTAGATGTATAAAAGAAAGAGGCAGGAGGTCAAGAGAAAGGTTAAAGAGGTGAAAAGAGGGCAAATGAGAGTTGGGGTGAGAGAGTATCATTAGGTTTGAGGGAGAATAAAAAGATGTTTTGGAAGGAGGTAAATAAAGTGCGTAAGACAAGGGAACAAATGGGAACTTCAGTGAAGGGGGCAAGTGGAGAGGTGATAACAAGTAGTGGTGATGTGAGAAGGAGATGGAGTGAGTATTTTGAAGGTTTGTTGATTATGTTTGATGATGTAGTGGCAGATATAGGGTGTTTTGGTCGAGGTGGTGTGCAAAGTGAGAGGGTTAGGGGAAATGATTTGGTAAAAAGAGAAGAGGCAGTAAAAGCTTTGCGGAAGATGAAAGCCGGCAAGGCAACAGGTTTGGATGGTATTGCAGTGGAATTTATTTAAAAAAGGGGGTGACTGTATTGTTGACTGGTTGGTAAGGTTATTTAATGTATGTATGACTCATGGTGAAGTGCCTGAGGATTGGCGGAATGCTTACATAGTGCCATTGTACAAAGACAAAGGGGATAAAAGTGAGTGCTCAAATTACAGAGGTATAAGTTTGTTGAGTATTCCTGGGAAATTATATGGGAGGGTATTGATTGAGAGGGTGAAGGCAAGTACAGAGCATCAGATTGGGGAAGAGCAGTGTTGTTTCAGAAGTGGTAGAGGATGTGTGGATCAGGTGTTTGTTTTGAAGAATGTATGAGAAATACTTAGAAAAGCAAATGGATTTGTATGTAGCATTTATGGTTCTGGAGAAGGCATATGCTAGAGTTGATAGGGATGCTCTGTGGAAGGTATTAAGAACATATGGTGTGGGAGGCAAGTTGTTAGAAGCAGTGAAAAGTTTTTATCGAGGATGTAAGGCATGTGTATGTGTAGGAAGAGAGGAAAGTGATTGGTTCTCACTGATTGTTGGTTTGTGGCAGGGGTTTGTGATGTCTCCATGCTTGTTTAATTTGTTTATGGATGGGGTTGTTAGGGAGGTGAATGCAAGAGTTTTGGAAAGAGGGGCAAGTATGCAGTCTGTTGTGGATGAGAGAACTTGGGAAGTGAGTCAGTTGTTGTTTGCTGATGATACAGCGCTGGTGGCTGATTCGTGTGAGAAACTGCAGAAGCTGGTGACTGAGTTTGGTAAAAGTGTTTGAGAGAAGAAAGCTGAGAGTAAATGTGAATAAGAGCGAGGTTATTAGGTACAGTAGGGTTAAGGGACAAGTCAATTGGGAGGTAAATTTGCATGGAGAATAACTGGAGGAAGTAAAGTGTTTTAGGTATCTGGGAGTGGATTTGGCAGCTGATGGAACCATAGAAGCGGAAGTGAATCATATGGTGGGGGAGGGGCCGAAGGTTGTGGGAGCTTTGAAGAATGTCTGAAAGTCAAGAACATTATCTTGGAACTCAAAAATGGGTATATTTGAAGGAATAGTGGTTCCAACAATGATATATGGTTGTGAGGCTTGGGCTATAGATAGAGTTGTGCAGAGGAGGGTAGATGTGCTGGAAATGCTATGTTTGAGGACAGTATGTGGTGTGAGGTGGTCTGATCAAGTAATTAATGAAAGGGTAAGAGAGAGGTGTGGTGGTAAAAAGAGTGTGGTTGAGAGAGCTGAAGAGGGCGTTTTGAAATGGTTTGGTTACATGGAGGGAATGAGTGAGGAAAGATTGACCAAGAGGATATATGTGTCAGAGGTGGAGGGAACGAGGAGAAGTGGGAGACCAAATTGGAGGTGGAAAGATGGAGTGAAAAAGATTTTGAGTGATCGGGGCCTGAACATGCAGGAGGGTGAAAGGCATGCAAGGAATAGAGTGAATTGGAACAATATGGTATACCAGGGCGACGTGCTTTCAGTGGACTGAACCAGGGCATGTGATGCGTCTGGGGTAAACCATGGAAAGTTGTGTGGGGCCTGGACGTGGAAAGGGAGCTGTGGTTTCAGCGCATTATACATGACAGCTAGAGACTTGTCTTTTCCTAGCGCTACCTCGTGCACATGCGTGTGGAGGGGGTTGTTATTTCATGTGTGGCAAGGTGGCCATTGGAATGAATAAAGGCAGACTATGAATTATGTACTTGTGTATATATGTATATGTCTGTGTGTGTATATATATGTATATGTTGAGATGTATAGGTATGTATATGTGCATGTGTGGACATGTATGTATATACATGTGTATGTGGGCGGGTTGGGCCATTCTTTCATCTGTTTCCTTGCGCTACCTCGCTAACGCAGGAGACAGCGACAAAGTAAAATGTAGAATATATGAAAATAAAAGAAAGAAAATGAGACATGTTATACTTGAACAGACTAAGAATTCATAATCTTCATTGGAAATAGGTCCAGAAAATTTATGCTGCATCCTTGATGAGAAAAAAGTTCTGTTTTGTTGATGAGTGTTATCACTGAAATCAGAAGGTGCAGTTAGCACAATAAGAGAAAACACACTAATCATCTGATGCTCAGAACTGTTTAACACTTTGGTTGCATTCATGAGAAACATTATATATGGTATGTACAGGAGTTAAGGAGCCAGTGGATAAGTGTTTACAAAGTGTACCTGACGTGGCAGGCTTTGGTGGGTGTTGAGGCCTGTGGGCCAAGGCCTCCCACAGCCTGATCAACTAGTGGACCAGCACAATAGTTTTCACTCAGCTCAGAGTTTAGTGGCAGATGACCTCAGAAATTGGTATAAGGCAGATGTAAATGAGGAATAGAAGTTGCAAAATGCTACTGTTTTGAATTGGTTTTTTCCTTTGTTTTCAGCTGAATTGGCCACACTTTAGTACCAAATTTGTTGCAGAGTAGGGTTGTTTTCATGAAATTGTCCATTAAGAATGAAAATTTTATGATTGCTGTCAGTAGGTGTGTTGGTTAAGGTCCCTTGAATAGGTGATGAAAGGAGGTAGCAAAAATAATGTCATTAGAACAGAAGCAGCAGAAAGGATAAGCTTTGAGGAAATTCTGGAGCATTTTATAAGTACAAGGTACTGATGATAAAGTAGAAATAATGCTTTTCCGTGTGTTGAAATGCATATCTTTGAAGTGTAAATAAGTGAATAGTAGCACTTTTTTAAGGGAAGCAGAATACTTATAAGTGATCTTGTTACTTGAGGTTTAAGGAAGGTGCTTTATTCACTATATGTATTTATTTGGATATTTTGTAGACAGATGAGATAAGCATGATTGGTTATAAAATGTTTGTGCTGTTAATGTTAGTTTTTTTTTTTTTTTTTTTTTTTTTTTTTTTTTTTTTTTTTTTTTTTAATATTTCCATGTTAGTGAAACTCCTCCAAGTAGTAGTTTATATATCTCCAGGTAAATTGCACTTTGTTCAGTCTTGATTTTTTTAAATTTTTTCCAATCTTCCACAGGAGCTTTGTATTGATGTAATTTTTGATTTTTACTTTTTCAAGTAATTTTTCTCCTTGTTGCATTATCTCATATGATTTTAATGTAGTTAAAATGGCAGTATATTTTTATCCCAAAACTTTCCACTAAAATTCAAAGAAACTTATATTTCTAAGAATAAAGAAGTAAATTCTACATTTGAGTGTATGATTAAACTTTTTGACCTTCATCTGCATTTTTATGTTGTCATGTTAAGTTCCAAATGAAACTGCAGTATGATTGGGAGGAGCAGTTGAGTTTATATTATGATTAGACTTGACCGTCTGCATTTTTTGTGTTGTCACACGACAAAGGATGGTTGGTATATTTTATAGTAATTTACCTAAGTACTCTTTTATTGGCCCAGATGGGAGGTTTGTTTTACCTCCCTTGAATTTTATGTAGATAGTATTCTGAATGTTTTATGGTAACATAGCTCATTTCCTTCTTAACATTCTTGGCAAAATGTTGGAATTTTTCTTCGTAATGCTTGCATTGGGCATAGCTTGAATTGCATGGGTCCTTTGGTATCAGATTTTATTCTTATTGGGGGAAATCTCCATCTCCTCATGAGGAATCGAGCCATGGTTGGTCCTTAATGTAACATTATACTTATATAGCCATCTTGTGGTGCGTATTATTGCATTGGTTGATATTGAATAATTTATTTAGATAGAGGAAAGTCTCATTGATTAAAATGGCATGTTGGTTGCGTATATCATAATTTCTAGTTACTTGAAAATTGAATAATACATTGGGTAAAAGAGTGTACAAAACTGGATTTTATTGCCATTCCACCACAGAGAAAGCTAGGATATTCAGTTGTCAAAAAATGCTTATTTATATCTTGTCAGAAGCAAATATATCTTCCAGATAAAACAAAGATCCCCAATATAGACATGCCTCAGCATGCTCAGCATCCAGTTTTATACAGTACCACTAGACCTCTCCCACCCGAACCACTCTTTGACCAGACACCAACTCCCAGATAGAAATAAAGATTATACCTCTGCCTTACATCTTAGTTACCTTTACCTACAGATATCCCCCCACCTACAAAGAATATAATCCTGACAAAGCACATTTTATTTTTATATATTTTGCTTTGTTGCTGTCTCCCGTGTAAGTGAGTTAGCGCAAGGAAACAGACGAAAGAATGGCCCAAACCACCCACATACTCATGTATATACATACACGTCCACACACACAAATATACATACCTATACATCTCAACGTATACATATATATACACACAGACATATACATATATACATATGTACATAATTCATACTGCCTGCCTTTATTCATTCCCATCGCCACCTCGCCACAATGAAAAAACAACCCCCTCCCCCTCATGTGTACGAGGTAGTGCTAGGAAAAGACAACAAAGGCCACATTCGTTCACACTCAGTCTCTAGCTGTCATGTAATAATGCACCGAAACCACAGCTCCCTTTCCACATCCAGGCCCCACAGAACTTTCCATGGTTTACCCCAGACGCTTCACATGCCCTGGTTCACTCCATTGACAGCACGTCGACCCTGGTATACCACATCGCTCCAATTCACTATATTCCTGGCACGCCTTTCACCCTCCTGCATGTTCAGGCCCCAACCACTCAAAATCTTTTTCACTCCATCTTTTCACCTCCAATTTGGTCTCCCACTTCTCATTCCCTCCACCTCTGACATATATCCTCTTGGTCAATCTTTCCTCACTCGTTCTCTCCATGTGACCAGACCATTTCAAAACACCCTCTTCTGCTCTCTCAACCACACACTTTTTATTACCACACATCTCTCTTACCCTGTTATTATTTACTCAATCAAACCACTTCACACCACATATTGTCCTCAAACATCTCATTTCCAGCACATCCACCCTCCTGCGCACAACTCTATCCATAGCCCACGCCTCACAACCAGAAAACATTGTTGGAACCACAATTCCTTCAAACATGCCCATTTTTGCTTTCCGAGATAATGTTCTCGACTTCCACACATTCTTCAATGCTCCCAGAGTTTTCGCCCCCCTCCCCCACCCTATGAGTCACTTCTGCTTCCATGGTTCCATCTGCTGCCAAATCCACTCCCAGATATCTAAAACACTTCACTTCCTCTAGTTTTTCTCCATTCAAACTTACCTCCCAGTTGACTTGACCCTCAACCCTACTGTACCTAATAACCTTGCTCTTATTCACATTTACTCTCAGCTTTCTTCTCTCAAACACTTTTACCAAACTCAGTCACCAGCTTCTGCAGTCTCTCACATGAATCAGCCACCAGCGCTGTATCATCAGCAAACAACAACTGACTCACTTCCCAAGCTCTCTCACCCACAACAGACTGCATACTTGCCCCTCTTTCCAAAACTCTTGCATTCACCTCCCTAACAACCCCATCCATAAACAAATTAAACAACCATGGAGACATCACACACCCCTGCCGCAAACCTACATTCACTGAGAACCAATCACTTTCCTCTCTTCCTACACGTACACATGCCTTACATCCTCAATAAAAACTTTTCACTGCTTTTAACAACTTGCCTCCCACACCATATATTCCTAATACCTTCCACAGAGCATCTCTATCAACTCTATCATATGCCTTCTCCAGATCCATAAATGCTACATATAAATCCATTTGCTTTTCTAAGTATTTCTCACATACATTCTTCAAAGCAAACACCTGATCCATACATCCTTTACCACTTCTGAAACCACGCTGCTCTTCCCCAATCTGATGCTCTGTACATGCCTTCACCCTCTCAATCAATACCCTCCCATATAATTTCCCAGGAATACTCAACAAGCTTATACCTCTGTAATTTGAGCACTCACTCTTATCCCCATTGCCTCTGTACAATGGCACTATGCAAGCATTCCACCAATCCTCAGGCACCTCACTATGAATCATACATACATTAAAAAAACCTTACTAACCGTTCAACAATACAGTCACCCCCTTTTTTTAATAAATTCCAATGCAATACCATCCAAACCCGCTGCCTTGCTGGCTTTCATCATCCGTAAAGCTTTTACTACCTCTTCTCGGTTTACCAAATCATTTTCCCTAACCCTCTCACTTTGCACACCACCTTGACCAAAACACCCGATATCTGCCACTCTTATCATCAAACACATTCAACAAACCTTCAAAATACTCGCTCCATCTCCTCACATCACCGCTACTTGTTATCGCCTCCCCATTTGCCCCCTTCACTGAAGTTCCCATTTGTTCCCTCGTCTTACGCACTCTATTTACCTCCTTCCAAAACATCTTTTTATTCTCCCTAAAATTTAATGATACTCTCTCACCCCAACTCTCATTTGCCCTCTTTTTCACCTCTTGCAGATTTCTCTTGACCTCCTGCCTCTTTCTTTAATACATCTCCCAGTCATTTGCATTATTTCCCTGCAAAAATCATCCAAATGCCTCTCTCTTCTCTTTCACAAATAATCTTACTTCTTCATCTGACCACTCACTACCCTTTCTAATCTGCCCACCTCCCACGCTTCTCATGCCATAAGCATCTTTTACGCAAGCCATCACTGCTTCCCTAAATACATCCCATTCCTCCCTCACTCCCCTTACATCCTTTGTTCTCACCTTTTTCCATTCTGTACTCAGTCCCTCCTGGTACTTCCCCACAGAAGTCTCCTTCCCAAGCTCACTTACTCTCACCACTCTTTTCACCCCAACATTCTTCTTTTCTGAAAACCTCTACAAATCTTCACCTTCGCCTCCACAAGATAATGATCAGACATCCCTCCAGTTGCACCTCTCAGCACATTGACATCCAAAAGTCTCTCTTTCGCACGCCTATCAGTTAACACGTAATCCAATAATGCTCTCTGGCCATCTCTCTTACTTACATATGTATACTTATGTATATCTCTCTTTTTAAACCAGGTATTCCCAATCACCAGTCCTTTTTCAGCACATAAATCTACAAGCTCTTCACCATTTCCATTTACAACACTGAACACCCCATGTACACCAATTATTCCCTCAACTGCCACATTACTCACCTTTGCATTCAAATCACCCATCACTATAACCCGGTCTCGTGCATCAAAACTACTAACACACTCACTCAGCTGCTCCCAAAACACTTGCCTCTCATGATCTTTCTTCTCATGCGCAGGGGCACATGCACCAATAATCACCCGTCTCTCTCCATCCACTTTCAGTTTTACCCTTATCAATCTAGAGTTTACTTTCTTACACTCTATCACACACTCCCACCACTCCTGTTTCAGGAGTAGTGCTACTCCTTCCCTTGCTCTTGTCCTCTCACTAACCCCTGACTTTACTCCCAAGACATTCCCAAACCACTCTTCCCCTTTACCCTTGAGCTTCGTTTCACTCAGAGCCAAAACATCCAGGTTCCTTTCCTCAAACATACTACCTATCTCTCTTTTTTTTCTCATATTGGTTACATCCACACACATTTAGACACCCCAATCTGATCCTTCAAGGAGGATGAGCACTCCCCGCGTGACTCCTTCTGTTTCCCCTTTTATAAAGTTGAAATACAAGGATGGGAGGGTTTCCAGCCCCCCGCTCCCGTCCCCTTTAGTCGCATTCTACGACACGTGAGGAATGAGTGGAAAGTATTCTTTCTCCTCTATCCCCAGGGATAAAAGGACATACACCATGAAGTATCCCAAGAAAAAAAACAGCTGACCTCCTAACTCAGTTTTAAACTCCAACCCACCAGACGTACACCCATTAGAAACCACTCTTCAGAGAAATACTAGTCACATTCTCGTGTAAGCTCAAGGTTACCCATCATTACAACACTACAAAGACTATTTCAACATATACCATTCATGCCCACAATGGAATTACCATAAGGAAGACATTGAGCACTTTGCTACTGAGTTGCTCTGCACATAGATGCACACACATCTTAACACCTGTGGTCTTGACCATTGGGTGTGGCCTGCATCATTAGTGCTGCAGGAGCTCCATAAGGAGTAGAAAATAAGGAAGTAAAGACCCCATACTTCTTTTGTTATAAATTGAATTCAGTCAAAAGTATATGAGATGGATTTTGCATTGGTCCTGTGTATATCCAGTATGCCACTAACTTTGCGGTTGGAAAACCCTTGCAGAATTGACCTCTGCCTTTTTTCATAATTAACTGGGAATCTCTCTCTCTCCTCTCCTCTCCTCCCTTTCTCTCTCTCTCTCTCTCTCTCTCTCTCCTCTCCTCTCCTCTCCTCTCCTCTCCTCTCCTCTCCCTCTCTCTCCTCTCTCTCTCTCTCTCTCTCTCTCTCTCTCTCTCTCTCTCCTCTCCTCTCCTCTCTCTCTCTCTCTCTCCTCTCTCTCTCTCTCTCTCCTCTCCTCTCCTCTCCTCTCCTCTCCTCTCCTCTCTCTCTCTCTCCTCTCTCTCTCCCCTCTCCCCCCCCCCCCCCTCTCTCTCTCTCTCTCTCTCTCTCTCTCTCTCTCTCTCTCTCTCTCTCTCTCTCTCTCTCCTCTCTCTCTCTCTCTCTCTCTCTCTCTCTCTCTCTCCTCTCTCTCTCCTCTCTCTCTCTCCTCTCTCTCTCCTCTCTCTCTCCTCTCTCTCTCTCTCTCTCTCTCTCTCTCTCTCTCTCTCTCTCTCTCTCTCTCTCTCTCTCTCTCTCTCTCTCTCTCTCTCTCTCTCTCCTCCCCCCCCCCCCTCTCTCTCTCTCTCTCTCTCTCTCTCTCTCTCTCTCTCTCTCTCTCTCTCTCCTCTCTCTCTCTCTTTCTCCTCTCTCTCTCTCTTTCCCCTCTCTCTCTCTCTTTCTCCTCTCTCTCTCTCTTTCTCCTCTCTCTCTCTCTTTCTCCTCTCTCTCTCTCTCCTCTCTCTCTCTCTCCTCTCTTTCTCTCCCCCCCCCCCCCCTCTCCTCTCTCTCTCTCTCTCTCTCTCTCTCTCTCTCTCTCTCTCTCTCTCTCTCTCTCCTCTCTCTCTCCTCTCTCTCTGCTTGAAAGTAATTTGGTGTTTCTATGCTAGTGAGGTAGTTCCACGAACAGATGGATAAATGACCTTTCACTCACATCTCTTCTTTAGCATTCATGAATAAAGCACTAAGACCAGAGCCCCTTATCTACAATCAGACACAACATACCTTTCCTGGGTTTCCCCTGACTTCTTTATGTATATCCTTGGTTCTGCTCATAGACATCGCAGCATCCTCCACAAAAGACCACTCTAACTTGCTCTAGAGCAAGTCTTCTGTATGCCTCTCACCCTCCTGCATGAACCTTCAAAGCATCTTTCACTTCACCCTTCCACTTCCTTCTTGAATTCCCCCTTTCCTTGTTCCTTCCACTTCTGACTTCTTTATCTTTACTGTCACTCTTTTCTTATTCAGCCTAAAGAGCAGATACTCAGGTTAAGGAATTGAGAGGGCATGATAGATGAGGATGATGCAAGGATATGCAAGGAACTGAATAACAAATTCAAAAGTGCTTTCATGGTGGAAGACACTATAGCCTCATCACTAGTGAGATGGGATGAGTAAGAGGCTTTAGAAAATATTGAGATATGGAGAAACAAGATTAACAGAATACTGAAAGGTCTTGACCTATACAGGGCTCTTAGTCTTGATGAAATTTCACCATATGTGCTGAAGATGTGTGTAGGTACACAAAACAGACCTCTGGAAATGCAGCTCAAGATGTTGCAAGACAAAGACAAATGTTATGGGAGTGGAAAAGGGCAAACATCATGCCCAGTAACAGAAGTGCTGAACTACACACAAGTTGCCTTAAAGAGTTTGGTCTGTAAGGTACTGGAAAAGTTTATATGAGACCAAATGGATGACTTTTTACTAAGGAAAATTATCTAATATGAGGCAACACAGTTTTAGGAAAAGTAAGGGAGGCTGGATAGATCGATTGTATCTTGATTGTTAGCAATCATTTGACACCATACCACATGGCAGGCTGATTAGGAAACTGGAATACAAGGCAGGAATAAGGGAGAGACTCCTCCAATGGATAGAAGACAATCTCATTGGAAGGGAACAGAGGGCACATGTTAGTGGAGCCTTTTCCAAATTGGCTTTTCCCAAACCTGTCGCCAGAATCGTATATTGGGAGAACAGTCAGGAAGACAGCCCATCTATTGGAAGATATTGAAATAGGCTTTGGATATGTGGATAAGGAATGAGTTAGCAAGCTGTTCATATCATACAAAAGGCCAAAATTAGAATGTGGTCACGTTGCCTAAAGAAGCGCAAAGAGTAGGCTAATAGAAGTCCACAGTAGGGCAGCAAATTGTTGCAGAATTAAGAGAACTAACATACAGGGAAATTCAACCCGAGCAAATGTAAAATAATGAGCATGGGACGAACCAAAAGACCTCAATAAGATTATTGTTTGACTGGAAATAAGCTTCAGGAATCTGTGTAAAAAAAGGCTTTGGGAGTTGACATCTTCCCCCACCTGTCGCCAGTCCCATATTAGAAGAACAGTTAAGGAGACAAAACCGTCTGCTGGCAAGTACTCAAGTAGGTTTCAGATATGTGGATAAGGAAATTTTTGTCAAGCTTGGGACTCAGTCATGGTTAGTGCAGACAGCATACATAAATATAAGGAGTTATATGATAGAGAGTATTCAAAAGATGGGGCTACCATGAGTGCAAAACACACACATAGTGGAGTGCCACAGGTTTCTACTCTGGGACTAATGCTCTTCTTGAACTTTGTAATGACTTACCCTGAAGGATGGCCTCCTACTTGATCATGCAAAGGTCCTAGGTGATGTGAACGGCATGGAGGATTGCATCAAATGTTTAGATTCCCATGTACATCATGAGGAGACCTGAACAGATGCTAAAGTTGGTCTGATACTTAGTTGATGATTATCACCATGAGCAAATGTGTGAAATATTGAGGATGGGACTGATTGAAAAGCCTCAGTGTGATTACTGTCCAGCAGGGAATAAGCTTTCAAGATTCTGTGTGTGTGAGAAGGACTTTGGTGTCAACATTGTTCCCAACATGTTGCCAGAGTCCGTTGTTAGGAGAATAGTTGAGACAAAACTGTCTGTTAGCAAGTATCAGAATAGCTTTTAAGTGTGTAAGAAAATATGTAGAAAGCTGTCCATATAGCCAAAACCAGAGTATGCTTCTTAATGTGGTTACCATTAGTTGGTTACCACACCTAAAGAAGTGCAAAGAGCTAGCTAATAGAGAAGGTTCAGAGAAGGGCAACAAAGATGGTATTGGAATTAAGATTGCTGAGTTACAGGGAAAGAATTTTGATACGCCCATCTTGGAAGAGAGAAGAATAAGAGTAAGGGATATCTTGATCACAACCTATTCATCTTTAAAACAGATCACTGACATGGACAATGAACATTTCTTCTAAAGATGGTGGGATAGACAACCTGAAACTTGAAATTAAGCCAGAAACTTATTAAAAGAAGATGTAGAAGGGCACTATTATCCTAAAAGATGGTTGATTAAAGGAATAGAATGACTGAGTATGTGCTTAATGCAGACAGCATATTTGAATTTAAGAAGTTGTTTGATGGTATTGAATGTTAAGAGATGGTGCCCCTCGAGTGTAAAACTATCTCCCTTGTAATTACAAAAAAGTTGATTACACACATAATGGGAAAAGCAATTGTTGAGGAGAGCACATAGTTGTTTTAGTAAGTATTATAGAACCCTTCAGAACAAATATACAGTGATAACAATGAAGGGACAACCAGGATGGTACATGAAGTTGTAAAACACACACTGCTCAAGGGACACTTTTATCTTAAAAGTTGGTTGATGAGAGGAATAGAGTGACTGAGGATGTGGTTAATGCAGACAGCATATATAAATTTAAGAAGTATGATGGTAGTGAATGTTCAAGAAATGTTACCCCTCAAGTGTAAAACTCCCTCCCTGGAATTTCCGAAGTTAATTACAAACACATAATGGGAAAAGTAATTGTTGGGAAGAGCACATAGTTGTTTTAGTCAATATTTTACAACCCTTCATAACTGTGAAGGAACAATCAGGATAGTACTTGAAGTTGTAAAACGCTCACTGCTCAGAGTTGATGAGGTGCAGTTAATAAATAGGTGATTTCAGTTTTAAAGAGAGAATGGGGTAATTTGGAACTGGGTGGATGTGACCTTTCTTTGTTCTTGGCACTACCTTGCTAATGTGGGATACTGCAAATATGTATGAAAGAAAGAGGGGGATAATTTGGAGACAAGTTTTTAGAGTGTATACAGGGTAGTTTCTTATACCAACATGTCATTGAACTCTAGAATGGGATGGACTGATATACCACCATTAGGAAATATCTTTACGTATACCATCATGGATATTGAGATTATTATATTTGATACACCTACTGAAAAAAGTGATCATGTAATGCTCATTTGATTATGGTGAATAAAGACAATGAAAGAGCAGAGGTGAGACATAACATAAACGGGAGGTATAATCATGGAAACTGCACAAACCTCAACAATATCTTTGATTTCATAGATTGGGATTTGAAATTCTGTAGCCAGGAACCACATCTTTGTGGTGTGAGGTTAAATGAAATTTGCCATAAAGGGATAGGAATGTTGATACCTCTCAAATCAAATACAGAGGGAATGGCAAGAAACAGGAAAGAACTGTTTGATAAAAGAAGTCAAAAAGCAAAGGAGCTTTATGATGTGCAGTGGTGAAGATATAGATGACACCTCAGCTAGCCAGCATTTGCAAGGTATAAGAGAGCAAGGAACAAGTATAGCATGGTAAGAAAGGAGGAACAAAGAAGCTTTGAAAAAGATATGGACGAGGCAGGAGGAAATCCAAAACTTTTCCATAAATTCACCAGGAGTCAGGGCTCAGTTAAAGAGCAGCTAATTTGGCTAAGATAAGGTTATGTATCTTTGTAGTGGAAGACACTATCACCTCAGTGCCAGTGAAATGGAATGGGGAAAAGGTTTGGAAAACCATGAGTTTCTGACCTCAGGAGTAATAGCCTTACATCCCGTACTCAAGTGAATATTTTTAACATTTCTTTCAGATGTACTGAAATGTCCACACGTATTGTGGATGTGGTAAATAATTGGGTAGCAGTGAAAACAAACAAGCATATGCCGTTTCCCAATTGGGGGGATGAAAATTGATTGGTATCTTGCTGTGACATAATTGAAATATGTTAAGAACACAAGTACATGCCTCAAATTATGGTGATGTGTTTTGTAAGAAGATACTCTAAGACGTCTAGAAATATAAGGATGACCCACCCACCCACCCCGGAGCCAAGGTCCACAGCCTAAACAAAAAAATAATTCACTCTTGTCATAGGTATGGAAGACTCTGTAAGATATTACTCATCAAAATGTGGGATCTGCACAAACCCTGATCCTGGGACCCAATACAATTCAACTTACTGCCTGTAGCCGTCAGAAGCAATGTAGGATGCTCACTGAAAAAATTCAAGGCCCTTAATAGGTATTTACAAAGTATAACTTATCAACTAGGCTGAATTGAACTCAAAATAATGAATTAAGTTTTATTTTTCTTCATGTCAGAGACCATGAAATATACCTCCATTATTTTGAGTGTTAATTGATATTTGATGAATACTAACCAGAATCTCTTCAGTAACGTTACAAAGTCAGTGTGAAAAATAAAAGTCGAAGGCATTGCTGTTATTGTAATACATCATTATTGCAATTTTTTTCTCTTTTAGTAACATTGCTGGGAAGAATTACATTTAGTGCAACCCCCCTCCTCCCTTTTACTTAACAAAGTATATATTTTCCTGAAAAGTTAACCTTTATGTAGAATTTGGGTAAGTGAAACCATTTACCCATTGACTACCATTATGTAACAGCAGATACACTACTGTATGTAGCTTGAAACCAAGACAGCAAAACAGACTTTAGATTAAAGAAACTGTTTTTAACACGCTCACACACACAAAATGTAAATTCTATATTGTTTTGATGCCACATTGATGATTACTGCTAACTGAAAATAAGGCACAAAAGTGAGAATCATGATATTTTAAAAACCTATCAGAGACTGGATCATATCAGGGTATCTTTGAGAGAGGAAGTGGAAAGTCATTTATCCAGGTTTTAAGCTTGCTGTCTTGAGTTAATGGATTTTGTTAGCTAAGTGTTTTCATCAAGTATAACTTTTCTGTAGTCATTGCTTGTTCCTTTATTCACGCTTTCAATTTCTCATATACAGTCTTAGAGACAAATGCAACAAATTCAGTTTCAGCAGTAAGACCATATGATAGGAAGAATGTAACCAGTCTGTCTGTGGCATTTAAGAATTGTAAAACACTAGAGGAGTGTATGGAATGGTTTGACTGCAGAAGCTATCCAGACATGCAACATAACATTTTAGAGAAAAGGTGCAAAAGGATGAAAATTAACTTACTTCATAGTAGGAAAAAAAAAAGTGTAATCCTTTGTGGAAAAAACGCAGTTCACTCAACAGAGGAAATTAAGGCTCTTGCAAGAATAGTAAGACAGTGACCATAGACTGGAGATATCTTATGAAATAGAGTAAAGAGGAGGAAAGAGCCGTTAGTGACTTCATTTTTTTTCCAAAGGACCATTGGCTTACAAAGAACAGATGAAGTCACATATAATTGCAAGAAGATGACAAAAATACTCAAGAAACAATTTAAGTTTATGTTGAGCAAGCCAAGAACCATCTTAAGGAAATTCACCCCCAAGGAACTTTCTCTTAAATGGAAGTCCTACCATGTTACATAAGGTTGATTTCGTCACTTCATACAGGAGTTAGTGAGAGGCAAATTACAGTATTTCCTTTCATTTTGCTCCATGATTGGGCATGGACTCGGTCTTAACAACAGAAATGCAAAAATAAGCATAGGCAGTGAATATGCTCTTGAAAGAAAGCCCAGTCTGTGGCATAATCCCAAGTTTGAAATACTTGCACCCAGACAGAAGGAAGCAAAACAGTTTCAGAAAACTACCAGCCAGTTGTGCTTTTTTCCTCCAAGAATTGAACAGTCAACATAACCCAGAGCAATATGGTTTAAGGGCAGGAAGGTATTTTTTAGGTGCTTGAATACTGAAGACAATTCTGGAACCACTGAAGAACAATCATAGTACTGAAGTGATGCTGATAGTTAGCACAAGAGTCTACAGATGTGACTTTGGTGTTACAGTTCTTAAAATGTGTAAGATGGGAATAACCAAAAAAGTGGGAAAATTGATGATGCTGTACATCATATGATGATGAAAATTAGGCAATTTTCCAGGCTTTCTTGGTAAAAAGCTTTATCCCCTAAGGAACTACACTTGTACCACTACAGTTTTCCATTCTTATTCTTAACTTATACACAAACATAACCCTCAGTTTGATATCATCCTTTGCAGATGATACCTGAATAAATGAAGCAGTTTCATCAGTGGAAGACACTGAGAAACTACATACACATAAATGAAGGCTTTAAAGAATTTCAAATTTGTTTTTGGAGTATTATCAGTCATTTGGATATGCCCAAATAGCCTTTTTGTATGAACACATGAAATAATGTGAATCAATGAGAATTGAATAGAAATTTTACCTGTCATGCATTTATATAAACTTAAAGTATTGAAGCTCTTAAGACACATACAAACATGAAACATCAAAGACTTAAAAGAAGATTTTTGCAGCATTCCTTAGCTGGATCCCACATAGATCCACTACTGATGGAGGCTGTTTCTTTGCAGCTAGAAGAAGCAGGAAGGATGCTGGTCTGTGAGCCAGTGGGTGGCCCTTTGGGTGAGCCTAGGGTTGAGGAGTGTGGACAACTGCGTTGTCCTGTGTGTGGGAGGGCCAGCAGCCGCCGTGATCACCTCAAACGTCACATGCGCATCCACACCGGGGAGAAACCTCACAAGTGCCCTTTTTGTCCTTTTCGCAGCCTCCTTAAGTGGAATGTAAAGTCTCACATGCAGCGCCGACATAGTCTAAGCTGGTTACCAATGGCTGACTCACAGTGACCATGAATCATTGGTATTTTTCATTTGACCTGTGACTTTCATCACATCAGAAAACATGAATTGGGGTTTTTATATAATGAATTGAAGTCCTCCAGAAAACATGAATTGGGGTTTTATGATAAATTGAAGTCCTCCACAACCTGATTGTGTAAAGATACAAAAAGCTAGCTTTTAAGATTTTAGAAACATAGCATTCCTAATACTCTTTAAGTAATAATTCTATAGCATTATTGGAACTAATAGTTAGTATTGCCCGGTGGTGAAAAGGTTTTTGTAATTCATCTCGTTAAGTATTTAATGAGCCAGTCCTTTTTCTTTTTGATGCTATGAATATTTCAAGAGGAATAAAAGTTATTTGTTTATTTTGGCATGCAAGAAAGATTATTTTGATTATTTTAATGTTTGTATTATCTGTTGAATGAAGCATTAAGCAACATAAAGGATATTGTAATAATAAAAAGGGTAATAACTTAACACATTTTTTATATCCTAAATCAAGATTCAATAGCTGTTTTTAAGACAAGAATATTTTTAGAATAGCTCACAAGAAAGTTCTGATAGATGCTGTTGGTAACTACTAGGTAACATAAGAGAATAAGGAAGTTGTGGTAGATTGCACATTGATAACAGTAAGAATGGAGTGACAGAGTTGATAGAAGGAAGAAGCCTAGAAAAATGGAGGGATTCATGAATATAAGGCTGGAATCTTGGAGTCCCAGGGAGAGGCAAGTTTAGACAGCACAGTTTCCCATAGTGGAATACTGATGTTGAGGATCCAAATTAACCCCTTCTTGTAATCACGAAACCCTCCATCGTAAAATAAGTCCTTGTTAGTAAAAGATGTTAGTGAGACAATATTTTAATGCATAATTAAGGCAGTTAATAAAACCTTATTTATTTGTAGAAGTTGTGTAATAGTTTTACATACTTGTTTACTGTTTCCCAGGTAGAGATTAATGTTTAAAAATTTGTGAATAATATCAAACAATTTAGATTTTATAATATGCTGAGTTTCCTTTATGTTCTTACAGCAGTAAAGCATGTATAGGTCAAAAGATCTTATTTTTGATACTTTGATTAAAGATTATTTTATGGAACGAGATCATGCAGCATGCAGCTGAATTAGAAAACATCACTTTTAAGATATCAGCAATTTTTATATGTGATTGATATATCTTAATGTGTTTTGCTTTACGTTTACAATCTTAAAGTGAAATTACATTTTCCATTTCTTTTATACTTTACAGGACTCTCAAAATCCATAAAAGCAACTTCACTGTAGTCAGTGAGAATGATGTTAACTGTGTTTGAAATTCTGGAAATAGATTGTCCCATTATCTCGAGGGATAAATCCCTTGACCACACACACACACATTGTTATGTTTGATTTAGAGTCATCTAGCTTTGCATAAAAGCAACACTGGAGTTTATCAGTCAGGGAGACTCTTTTGCCACCCCATGAGGGAGTTCCTGAAGGGAACAGGCATTGGAGATATTGATGGTTAGATAGATAGCCAGGAGGTACTAAGACAGGCTTAGAAACTTGAAAACAGGGTGTAATTCCAAATTGTATTCATTAGATGTGATAGATGAATGGAAGATAAGGAAAAAGCACAGAATACTGTCAAAATGTAAGGAAATGAATATGCCAATGAGGTAAGAGGACAGACCACTCCTGCCAGTGCTGCAGAGAGGTCAGGAATAATAGATGGTAGTGATGTTAGACTGAAAGTGCTATATACAAAATGTTGATGGATTGATAGTACATTATAAAGAGCTGGAAATGAAGGATCATATAATGGAAAACATACCTGATATTATGGAACTTGTAGGAAAAGAGCTAAGTAAAGGGATAAGATTCATGTTTCCTGTCCAGAAAGGTACATGATAGTAAGGAGAGAAAGATAAGATAAAGGAGGAGGAGAACCTTAAGTATGTGGAAACAATAGCAGACAGCCATTTCAGATGATAGGAAGAGGAAATGTAGGAGAGAAGAGTATAGTGACAATATCAAAGCTACCAAAGAAATCTAAAGAACTAGAACAAATATACAGTAACAACAATGAAAGAAAAATCAGGTTTCTAAGAGTGTGTACAGGAAGATTTCCTATACTAGCATGTCAGTGAACACATGAGGATTAGAGAGACTGATTAACATTTATAACTAGATATTATAACTTGATATGACACTTCTGGCATGGATATATATATGTTTATGGATGGGGTTGTTAGGGAGGTAAATGCGAGAGTTTTGGAAAGAGGGGCAAGTATGAAGTCTGTTGGGGATGAGAGAGCTTGGGAAGTGAGTCAGTTGTTGTTCGCTGATGATACAGCGCTGGTGCTGATTCATGTGAGAAACTGCAGAAGCTGGTGACTGAGTTTGGTAAAGTGTGTGAAAGAAGAAAGTTAAGAGTAAATGTGAATAAGAGCAAGGTTATTAGGTACAGTAGGGTTGAGGGTCAAGTCAATTGGGAGGTAAGTTTGAATGGAGAAAAACTGGAGGAAGTAAAGTGTTTTAGATATCTGGGAGTGGATCTGGCAGCGGATGGAACCATGGAAGCGGAAGTGGATCATAGGGTGGGGGAGGGGGCGAAAATCCTGGGAACCTTGAAGAATGTGTGGAAGTCGAGAACATTATCTTGGAAAGCAAAAATGGGTATGTTTGAAGGAATAGTGGTTCCAACAATGTTGTATGGTTGCGAGGCGTGGGCTATGGATAGAGTTGTGCGCAGGAGGATGGATGTGCTGGAAATGAGATGTTTGAGGACAATGTGTGGTGTGAGGTGGTTTGATCGAGTAAGTAACGTAAGGGTGAGAGAGATGTGTGGAAATAAAAAGAGCGTGGTTGAGAGAGCAGAAGAGGATGTTTTGAAATGGTTTGGGCACATGGAGAGAATGAGTGAGGAAAGATTGACCAAGAGGATATATGTGTCGGAGGTGGAGGGAATGAGGAGAAGTGGGAGACCAAATTGGAGGTGGAAAGATGGAGTAAAAAAGATTTTGTGTGATCGGGGCCTGAACATGCAGGAGGGTGAAAGGAGGGCAAGGAATAGATTGAATTGGATCGATGTGGTATACCGGGGTTGACGTGCTGTCAGTGGATTGAATCAGGGCATGTGAAGCGTCTGGGGTAAACCATGGAAAGCTGTGTAGGTATGTATATTTGTGTGTGTGGACGTATGTATATACATGTGTATGGGGATGGGTTGGGCCATTTCTTTCGTCTGTTTCCTTGCGCTACCTCCAAACGTGGGAGACAGCGACAATGCAAAAAATATATATTTTTTTTTTTTTTTTTTTTTTTTTATACTTTGTCGCTGTCTCCCGCGTTTGCGAGGTAGCGCAAGGAAACAGACGAAAGAAATGGCCCAACCCCCCCCCATACACATGTACATACACACGTCCACACACGCAAATATACATACCTACACAGCTTTCCATGGTTTACCCCAGACGCTTCACATGCCTTGCTTCAATCCACTGACAGCACGTCAACCCCTGTATACCACATGACTCCAATTCACTCTATTTCTTGCCCTCCTTTCACCCTCCTGCATGTTCAGGCCCCGATCACACAAAATCTTTTTCACTCCATCTTTCCACCTCCAATTTGGTCTCCCTCTTCTCCTCGTTCCCTCCACCTCCGACACATATATCCTCTTGGTCAATCTCTCCTCACTCATTCTCTCCATGTGCCCAAACCATTTCAAAACACCCTCTTCTGCTCTCTCAACCACGCTCTTTTTATTTCCACACATCTCTCTTACCCTTACGTTACTTACTCGATCAAACCACCTCACACCACACATTGTCCTCAAACATCTCATTTCCAGCACATCCATCCTCCTGCGCACATCTCTATCCATAGCCCACACCTCGCAACCATACAACATTGTTGGAACCACTATTCCCTCAAACATACCCATTTTTGCTTTCCGAGATAATGTTCTCGACTTCCACACATTTTTCAAGGCTCCCAAAATTTTCGCCCCCTCCCCCACCCTATGATCCACTTCCGCTTCCATGGTTCCATCCGCTGACAGATCCACTCCCAGATATCTAAAACACTTCACTTCCTCCAGTTTTTCTCCATTCAAACTCACCTCCCAATTGACTTGACCCTCACCCCTACTGTACCTAATAACCTTGCTCTTATTCACATTTACTCTCAACTTTCTTCTTCCACACACTTTACCAAACTCAGTCACCAGCTTCTGCAGTTTCTCACATGAATCAGCCACCAGCGCTGTATCATCAGCGAACAACAACTGACTCACTTCCCAAGCTCTCTCATCCCCAACAGACTTCATACTTGCCCCTCTTTCCAGGACTCTTGCATTTACCTCCCTTACAACCCCATCCATAAACAAATTAAACAACCATGGAGACATCACACACCCCTGCCGCAAACCTACATTCACTGAGAACCAATCACTTTCCTCTCTTCCTACACGTACACATGCCTTACATCCTCGATAAAAACTTTTCACTGCTTCTAACAACTTGCCTCCCACACCCTATATTCTTAATACCTTCCACAGAGCATCTCTATCAACTCTATCATATGCCTTCTCCAGATCCATAAATGCTACATACAAATCCATTTGCTTTGAATGCGAAGGTGAGTAATGTGGCAGTTGAGGGAATAATTGGTATGCATGGGGTGTTCAGTGTTGTAAATGGAAATGGTGAAGAGCTTGTAGATTTATGTGCTGAAAAAGGACTGATGATTGGGAATACCTGGTTTAAAAAGCGAGATATACATAAGTATACTTATGTAAGTAGGAGAGATGGCCAGAGAGCGTTATTGGATTACGTGTTAATTGACAGGCGTGCGAAAGAGAGACTTTTGGATGTTAATGTGCTGAGAGGTGCAACTGGAGGGATGTCTGATCATTATCTTGTGGAGGCTAAGGTGAAGATTAGTATGGGTTTTCAGAAAAGAGGAGTGAATGTTGGGGTGAAGAAGGTGGTGAGAGTAAGTGAGCTTGGGAAGGAGACCTGTGTGGGGAAGTACCAGGAGAGACTGTGTACAGAATGGAAAAAGGTGAGAACAATGGAAGTAAGGGGAGTGGGGGAGGAATGGGATGTATTTAGGGAATCAGTGATGGATTGCGCAAAAGATGCTTGTGGCATGAGAAGAGTGGGAGGTGGGCTGTTTAGAAAGGGTAGTGAGTGGTGGGATGAAGAAGTAAGAGTATTAGTGAAAGAGAAGAGAGAGGCATTTGGACGATGTTTGCAGGGAAAAAATGCAATTGAGTGGGAGAAGTATAAAAGAAAGAGACAGGAGGTCAAGAGAAAGGTGCAAGAGGTGAAAAAAAGGGCAAATGAGAGTTGGGGTGAGAGACTATCAGTAAATTTTAGGGAGAATAAAAAGATGTTCTGGAAGGAGGTAAATAGGGTGCGTAAGACAAGGGAGCAAATGGGAACTTCAGTGAAGGGCGTAAATGGGGAGGTGATAACAAGTAGCGGTGATGTGAGAAGGAGATGGAATGAGTATTTTGAAGGTTTGTTGAATGTGTCTGATGACAGAGTGGCAGATATAGGGTGTTTTGGTCGAGGTGGTGTGCAAAGTGAGAGGGTTAGGGAAAATGATTTGGTAAACAGAGAAGAGGTAGTAAAAGCTTTGCGGAAGATGAAAGCCGGCAAGGCAGCAGGTTTGGATGGTATTGCAGTGGAATTTATTAAGAAAGGGGGTGACTGTATTGTTGACTGGTTGGTAAGGTTATTTAATGTATGTATGACTCAAGGTGAGGTGCCTGAGGATTGGCGGAATGCGTGCATAGTGCCATTGTACAAAGGCAAAGGGGATAAGAGTGAGTGCTCAAATTACAGAGGTATAAGTTTGTTGAGTATTCCTGGTAAATTATATGGGAGGGTATTGATTGAGAGGGTGAAGGCATGTACAGAGCATCAGATTGGGGAAGAGCAGTGCGGTTTCAGAAGTGGTAGAGGATGTGTGGATCAGGTGTTTGCTTTGAAGAATGTATGTGAGAAATACTTAGAAAAGCAAATGGATTTGTATGTAGCATTTATGGATCTGGAGAAGGCATATGATAGAGTTGATAGAGATGAAAAAATATATATATATATATATATATATATATATATATATATATATATATATATATATATGTATTATTTATTTATTTATTTATTATACTTTGTTGCTGTCTCCTGCATTAGCGAAGTAGTGCAAGGAAACAGACGAAAGAATGGCCCAACCCACATGTATATACATACACGTCCACACATGCACATATGCATACCTATACATTTCAAAATATATGTGTATATACATACTCCATGGTTGTTTAATTGTTTATGGATGGGGTTGTTAGGGAGGTGAATGCAAGAGTTTTGGAAAGAGGGGCAAGTATGAAGTCTGTTGGGGATGAGAGAGCTTGGGAAGTGAGTCAGTTGTTGTTCGCTGATGATACAGCGCTGGTGGCTAATTCATGTGAGAAACTGCAGAAGCTGATGACTGAGTTTGGTAAAGTGTGTGAAAGAAGAAAGTTAAGAGTAAATGTGAATAAGAGCAAGGTTATTAGGTACAGTAGGGTTGAGGGTCAAGTCAATTGGGAGGTGAGTTTGAATGGAGAAAAACTGGAGGAAATGAAGTGTTTTAGATATCTGGGAGTGGATCTGGCAGCGGATGGAACCATGGAAGCGGAAGTGGATCATAGGGTGGGGGAGGGGGCGAAAATTCTGGGAGCCTTGAAGAATGTGTGGAAGTCGAGAACATTATCTTGGAAAGCAAAAATGGGTATGTTTGAAGGAATAGTGGTTCCAACAATGTTGTATGGTTGCGAGGCGTGGGCTATGGATAGAGTTGTGCACAGGAGGATGGATGTGCTGGAAATGAGATGTTTGAGGACAATGTGTGGTGTGAGGTGGTTTGATCGAGTAAGTAACGTAAGGGTAAGAGAGATGTGTGGAAATAAAAAGAGCGTGGTTGAGAGAGCAGAAGAGGGTGTTTTGAAATGGTTCGGGCACATGGAGAGAATGAGTGAGGAAAGATTGACCAAGAGAATATATGTGTCGGAGGTGGAGGGAACGAGGAGAAGAGGGAGACCAAATTGGAGGTGGAAAGATGGAGTGAAAAAGATTTTGTGTGATCAGGGCCTGAACATGCAGGAGGGTGAAAGGAGGGCAAGGAACAGAGTGAATTGGAGCGATGTGGTATACCGGGGTTGACGTGCTGTCAGTGGAGTGAATCAAGGCATGTGAAGCGACTGGGGTAAGCCATGGAAAGCTGTGTAGGTATGTATATTTGCGTGTGTGGACGTATGTATATACATGTGTATGGGGGTGGGTTGGGCCATTTCTTTCGTCTGTTTCCTTGCGCTACCTCGCAAACGCGGGAGACAGCGACAAAGCAAAAAAAAAAAAAAAAAAGATACTCAGACATATACATATATACACATGTACATAATTCATACTTGCTGCCTTTATTCATTCCCGTCGCCACCCCGCTACACATGAAATGACATCCCCCACCCCCCGCACGCACTCAAGGTAGCGCTAGTAAAAGACAGCAAAGGCCACATTCTTTCACACTCAATCTCTAGTTGTCATGTATAATGCACTGAAACCACAGCTCCCTTTCCTTATCCAGGCCCCACAAAACTTTCCATGGTTTACCCTAGACGCTTCACTTACCCTGGTTCAATCTATTGACAGCATGTCAACCCTAGTTTACCACATCGTTCCATGTCACTCTTTTCCTTGCACGCCTTTCACCTTCCTGCATGTTCAGGCCCCGATTGCCCAAAATCTTTCACTCCATCCTTCCACCTCCAATTTGGTCTCTCATTTCTCCTTGTTCCCTCCACCTCTGACACATATATCCTCTTTGTCAATCTTTCCTCACTCATTGTCTCCATGTGACCAAACCATTTCAATACACAGTCTTCTGCTCTCTCAACCACACTCTTTTCATTACCACACATCTCTCTTTCCCTTTCATGACTCACTTGATCAAACCAAATCACTCCACATATTGTCCTCAAACATCTCATTTACAACACATCCACCCTCCTCCGAACAACCCTGTATATATATATATATATATATATATATATTATATATATATATATTCTTTTCTTTCTTTCATACTATTCGCCATTTCCCGCATTAGCGAGGTAGCGTTAAGAACAGAGGACTGGGCCTTTTAGGGAATATCCTCACCAGGCCCCCTTCTCTGTTCCTTCTTTTGGAAAATAAAAAAGAAAAAAAAAAAAAAAAATTGAGAGGGGAGGATTTCCAGCCCCCCGCTCCCTTCCCTTTTAGTCGCCTTCTACGACACGCAGGGAATACGTGGGAAGTATTCTTTCTCCCCTATCCCCAGGGATATATATATATATATATATATATATATATATATATATATATTCATTTTATTTATTTTAATTTGTCGCTGTCTCCCGCGCCAGCGAGGCAGCGCAAGGAAACAGACGAAAGAATGGCCCAACCCACTCACATCCACATGTATATACATACACATCCACACACGCAAATACACACACCTACACATCTCAACGTATACATATATATACACACACAGACATATACATATATACACATGTACATAATTCATACTGTCTCCTTTCATTCATTCCCATCACCACCCCGCCACACATGAAATAACAACCCTCTCCTGCTGTATGTGCACGAGGTAGCACTAGGAAAAGACAACAAAGGCCACATTCATTCATGCCCAGTCTCCAGCTGTCACGTACAATGCACCAAAACCGCAGCTCCCCTTCCACATCCAGGCCCCACAAAACTTTCCCATGGTTCACCCCAGACGCCCCACATGCCCCGGCTCAATCCACCGACAGCATATATATATATATATATATATATATATATATATATATATATATATGTATATATATATATATATATAAATATATATATATATATATATATATATATATATATATATATATATATATATATATATATATATATATATATATATATATATATATATTTTTTTTTTTTTTTTTATACTTTGTCGCTGTCTCCCGCGTTTGCGAGGTAGCGCAAGGAAACAGACGAAAGAAATGGCCCAACCCCCCCCCATACACATGTATATACATACGTCCACACACGCAAATATACATACCTACACAGCTTTCCATGATTTACCCCAGACGCTTCACATGCCTTGATTCAATCCACTGACAGCACGTCAACCCCGGTATACCACATCGCTCCAATTCACTCTATTCCTTGCCCTCCTTTCACCCTCCTGCATGTTCAGACCCCGATCACACAAAATCTTTTTCACTCCATCTTTCCACCTCCAATTTGGTCTCCCTCTTCTCCTCGTTCCCTCCACCTCCGACACATATATCCTCTTGGTCAATCTTTCCTCACTCATTCTCTCCATGTGCCCAAACCATTTCAAAACATCCTCTTCTGCTCTCTCAACCACGCTCTTTTTATTTCCACACATCTCTCTTACCCTTACGTTACTTACTCGATCAAACCACCTCACACCACACATTGTCCTCAAACATCTCATTTCCAGCACATCCATCCTCCTGCACACAACTCTATCCATAGCCCACGCCTCGCAACCATACAACATTGTTGGAACCACTATTCCTTCAAACATACCCAATGTAATAATGATGATAATAATAATAATAATAATAATAATGAAATGTTATACACATTGTCAAAAAATTATCATGCAATGCTCTAGTGTGGTTATGTGGTAAACGATTTAGTTAAAAGAGCAGAGGTGAGACGAGTTGAGGAAATATAATCTTAGAAACTGTACAGAACTTAATTATTTCTGTGGTGAAATATTTTGGGAATGGAGTTTGGTGGCAAGGAACCAGATTATTGTGGTGAGAGGTTCTTGTAAGATTTACAAGCCGCAAATACAGAATAGTCTGGGACCCAAACTGGGAAAATATACCAAAATGAATATCAAATTGACATTCCTATCATATTTTGTTTGATCCTTAGAGTATCATTGGTAGGGTCTTAGACACAAAAAAACTAATTAATACAACTGGTTTGAATTATGCACCTTATAAAAACATGTTTATGATGATGAGTTTTGCTCCTCCAGAGATGGGAAAATTAAGGGATATAGCAAATGTAATTTGTCATATCTGCATCATTTGAAATGTTGGGGCCACCAATAACCATTCATCATTTTTCTTATGATATACTGTTTGAAATAGTTTAAGCATTTTACTGATGAGATAGCTAGATATCAAAAGGTCACAGGACAAAGTCTTGTAAATATTTTAATCACAGTTTTGAAAAATATATTCAGTTCACTGTAGTTGTATCTTATGCTTTAAGTAAATATTTATAGGCCTCTTTATGATTTTTAAACAAAAGTTGTTCAAACAAAAGAATATCTGTTTGCACGTCTTAATTGTGTAAGATTAAAAATGGCTGGATGTACAGGCATTTAACAAATTTCAAGTTAGTGTTTCTTGTCAGTATTTTACAAGTGCATCTTTAAAACTTTCATGAACAATATTTTTTCACACATTTCCTGCTTTTTGCATTGGTTATGACCATTTTGAAAATAGAATATTACTGGTATTTCTATAATCCATAGCATTTTCTTGATGCATGTTGCCATCATGCCATCTTCGATTTTTTGGTCATGTATATTTGGATAGTTATGTATTCAAATTATGTTTTTCTTTGATTCTTTTATAGAGAATGTGCTTAAACTTTTGGGCATCCCAACAAAGATACTTTAACAAAATATTGAAAATGAAACCAGGTGATTTTTACCCATCCATTTTTTTGGATAGCTAAATGACATGGGAGCAGAAATCTTAAAAATTGATGTATGCCATAGGAGAGACAAAGGTGTAGTTATACAAGAGTACGTGCCATCAGACAATGCCAAATAGAAAATCCAAATAGAATTTGCCAAATAGAAAATCCAAATAGAATTTGCCAAATAGAAAATCCAAATAGAATTTGTTGATCTGTATGTCACGTTTTAGTAGAGTGAAGGATGTTCTAGTCTCCCACATGACTTTTATCTGGTACTTAGAATATAGGCAGAGGCAGTTCATATTACAAATCAGGTAGTAATTGTTGTAGACAAGTTGTACTGTCCTAGACACAAGAGTCCTATGCTCGAATTTTTTATCATCTTGTGATACAAGCAACAGATATGGATGTCATAATCTAGTTAGTGTATCACTTACCTCATCTTGGAAACCTTGAGAAGCTTGGGTAGAAAGGCAAGATGACTTTGTATCTATCCATGACATTACAAGCTTGCTGGCAGATGTAGTCAGAAAAGACAATTTGCACATCTATCTATCTATCTGTGGCAAAAGTCTCCATTTAAACCTGTCCTTATGTGCCTCCCTTGCATACACTATTCCACACATTCTTCCTCTGTTTCTCTCCCTCGAGTACTCCTCCACCCTATTTGCCCATGTCACAGGTGGTCTTCCACTCTCATCATCCCCTTTAATTTTACTAGCATACACACTCCTTCTATACTCCTAGTCTTGCATTTTTTCCACATGCCCAACCACCTCAAAGTATTACATTTCACCCATTCTACCACTCCACAATATATTCCCATTGCATTCCTTGCCATACCACATCTCACATACACCCTTTCATTTCTTTCTTCATTCCATCTAGTCACACCACATGCTCTTCTCAAATAGCTCATTTTCAAAGCCTGGATTCTTGACCTCTGTGCCTCATTTCCCATCCATGTTTTGGCTGCATAGATCAAGGTTGGGAGGACTATGCTGTCCCTTGATCCTCTCAGCTTTCCTACCTACACCTCTGTCCTTCATTATTCTGTTAAGGGACCCAATGACTCTTCTACCCTGTAGTGCTCTCTCCCGTATCTCTCCTTCTATATCACCACACTTTCCCAAGACAGCTCCCAGAGACTTAAATTTCCTCTTTCCTTCCAGTCTTTCCCCCCCATATCCACAGCACAATTTTGTACACTTTCACCTTATATGGTTTTGCAAAATCTATACTCTCACTCTGTTTCCTTTCAAACACCATTGCTTTACTTTTACTTACATTTACCTTCAATATCCCCTGACACACATAATGAAACACACAACCTTCTGCAACTTCTTTTCACTCAGCAAACAACACAGTATCATCCACAAACAGGCGTGCCACTAGCCATCATATCTCACGACCACACTCCATCTCTGTTCTCCTTTTCCCTAATTTTGCTTTCACGTCATCACTCCATCCATATATATATATTAAAAAGCCACAATGACATCACCCAGCCCTGCCTTGCACCTTCATATATCCCAAAACTTTCGCTCAGCTCTTACACGTGTATGTGCTCCACTGTAGATGGCTTTTACAGTAAACCATCCAGCAGTTTTTCCCTTATATCATATATCCTTAACACATCCCACAAAGCATTTCACTTGTCTCTGTCATACACTTTCTCTAGATCCATAAAAGCTGCATACAGCTACTTACCTTTCGCTAAATACTTTTCCACAGTCATCTTTACAACAAAACCTGATCTGCCTATCCCTTACCTTTCCTAAAGCCCCCTTGTTCTTCACTTATTCTGCATTCAGTCATTTCCATCACTCTGTCAATTAATATTCTTGCATACACTTTTTGTGGTATAGTAACAGACTTGTTCCCCTGTAATTGCTACATACATCATTCGCACCTTTTCCTTTGAATAAAGGAACAATAATCGCTTTCACCCAATCCTCAGGCACAACCTTCTGTTTTCATGCTAAATTACATATAAGATGCATCTACTCAATGACACTTTCTCCTCCATACTTCAGTATTTCAGCTGTAATCCACTGTAGGTGCTTTTTCTACCTTCAGCCTCATTATTGCCCTTCTTACCCCCCTCTTTGCTAGAGGCCCCTAATTTTACTTTATGCACACATGTTTTTTGGCTGCAATTCAGTCTGCTAACTGTATCAGTGTGGGAAAGAGAGTTAAAGTTGACCCGCAGTATGCTGATGGGTAGTTGGTACTCACAAAGTTTTCATATGGTGACATTGTGGATATGATGGTAAATGATGAATGATGCACAAGATTTCTTTTGTTCCCTGTGCAGAAAAGTTGGCATCTCATCACTATATAGGTTATGTGTCCATTTATTTGCATAATGCATATTGCTCACAACCACCAACCAAAGAGACTTGTTCTGTTTTCACCTGCTCTGAAGCCATTGCCAAAGTAACTTGTAAAAACAGACAGGCCTCTGTGGTCCATCTTTCTTGCACCAGAGGAGAATGGAAGTATTTTTGTGAATGACAACCTTATCCTGCGATGATGCTTACATTTGCAGAATGCAAATGTAAGTAGACCACAAGGTGTCTCGATGAACTTCCCATATTCCAAGTCATCTATTCCATGCAATATTGCCTGTTTCTGTAACTTTGATCCTGATGATTGTGGAAGATTGGTAGCAAAAGACAGTGATAGTGAATAGTGACATAGTCGAACTGATGATTTTTATCTGAATCTTTTTATTTAAACTGTGTGATAATTTCTCATCCCTGTGACCTTGTTATATCAAGAAAACTCGTACATCAGTGCTGATAACAAAACAGTTTTACCCACTGCCATACTTCTGGCATAGCCCAGTTTAGAGACTAGACTTTTTTAAGATTTTTTTTTTTTTTACTACCAAAGTATAGACAAACATATGGGAACAAATAGTCAACAAGAAGCCAAAGACTTTAGTTTGGGCCAACAAGCAGCACTGGAGTTCACTAGTTATGGAGACTGTATTGCAGTGGCCGCCTTCTTGAGGAAGTTTCAGGAGGGAACAAGCATCAGAGTTATAGGTAGAAAGATAGAATCCAAAGACTTGTTTTGCCTTTTATCAAATGTCATGCCATATATCTGGGGGGAAGACATAATGTGTAACCACTACCTCATAATTGCATTTTTGTATCTTTTTGCATATTATTCTGTTTGGAGGCATTCAAAAATATTGGTTGAAATATCTTTTACATTATATAATTCTCCTTCAGAAATAATCAGAGGTATCTGAAAACATCAAAACACTAGAATCCACGAATAAATTAAGGGCAAATCATCTCCCATACTCTGTTCATATAAATACAGGTGATTTGCTTCAGACCTCATGAATGATCATGACTGCATCCCTGATGAAGAGCTTTCAGAATTCCTTCACGGTCATCTGGTCATTCTCTGTTTCCTTCATGAGCTTTACAATCATCCTCTGGAAATAAAAAGTCCTTGAAAGTAGATATAACCCCATTATATACCGGCTGGATTAGAGATGCAGTGTTGGGCAGAAGAAAAATTACTTTGTTTTTCATACTAAGATTCTGTATTGAAGGTGCAAGGCCACCTTATCAGTAAGAAGGAGAATTTTAGAACTCGTAATCTTCTTTGCACAGTACTCTTTCAGCTCTTCATGGAAGTTTGGTGCAAAATAATCACAAAAATATTTGCTTATCATCCAGAACTTTGGATTAGAATAATAATAATATATCCAAATGTTGCTTCACATATCCCTTAAGAGCTGTGGGATTTTCTGATTGGTAGACCATTTATGTTCTAAGCTTGCAGTTACCTCAGCATTACCTCCCCCACAAGCAGTGTCTGGTGATCCTTAGCAGCTTTGAATCCTGATGTAGTTTTCTCACCATGGGAAGTGTATGTTCTCAAAGGCATTCAAGCAATCAGGACTTGCTTGAAATGTCTTTGCTGCTCCTACTGCTGATAAGTCACCTTATGTACTCCAGGCCTTTGCATGTTTTCCAGACAATTTGACAGGAATATTTTCATGAGTTTAGTGTTCTATCCATATGCTTAACATTCATTCCATTCTCTCCATAATCGAACTTTGTAAATACAAGGCCTTCGATGCACTGATTAATGTTCCATCCTTGGCACACTTCTTGATTTTCTCAGCAGTATCACAAATAGTCTGTAAAGTAGATTCAGTAAATCTAAGGGCATGCTTAAAATCAACTATTTGTTTACCTCATAACTTTTAAGCACATCCATTTTAACCTCATTGGTGATGGCCTTATGCACCACTGGTACCAGAATAACTTAAAAGATGCTTTGGTGTCATTATAGAAGGGGCAAAGTACTTGAAATATAAGCTTACTGCAGCACACAATAATGTAGCACTTCTCATGTTGCCAGTCCAGTGGTGATCGCATTATTTCAAACTTAAACCCATATGAATTGGGGAAAAAAGGTGTAAATGGGCTGTTCACGTTATTCTGAAAATGGCATGTCAGGTACATGTTACATTACAAAATGTCAATCAGGCTATTTCCAGTGCTTCTACAATAGAAAGCTCAGTCCCACAAGGATCTGTACTTATACTCCTTTTTTTCCTCATTGTTGTATCTGACTGACACAAACAGGAATCATGTTTTCATACCACTTGCAGATAATACTAGAATAAGTAAGAAAACTTTATCAGCAGATTACATGCAGAAATTACAAGCTGTCATAAGTAAAGGGTCAGCAACATACTCTTCAATGAGGATAAATTCTAACTCCTATTGTATTGGGGGAGTGAAGAAACGAAAGCTATTTCTAAGTACTAGATGGACACACACACACACTCATACTATGAGTGAACAATGTAAAAGACCTTAGCTTAAATATTTTACATTGTTTTAAGTAAACAAAACAAGGCAACAATTGCCTCTTCAGAAGATATTGTAGGATGGATCTTGCACACCTTCAGTACAAGATGAAGACCCATGTATTGCTCTTCAAGTTGTCAGTACTCTTAGAAATAGAATAATGCTGTTTACTATCATCACCTACAAGGCAGCCCAAACTGCAGAGTAAGAAAGTATTTATAGTTTTCATATTCCTTATTGACACAATAGGAGCTGTATTCATGGAAATGACTTGAAATCACTCTATTGAGTGGATGCTCGGAAAAACCTAGAGGTTGTGGTCACAACCTACTCTCAAAAATAATTCTTTCTTGGTATGATATGCATGGAAGACAGCAAACTTTTGTCCCTGAGATCAAAAGGTCCAAGAAGCACAAAAAGATGGAATACCATTGCCTAAGGCTATTAAACATATTGCCTGCAACCATCAGAAACCCTGTAAGATGCAAGGTGGAGAAGTTTTAGAAGGTCCTGGATAAGTATTTAAGAAGTGAACTTGACCAACCAGGCTGTAATAGTATAACGTGGGCTGTAGCATCCACTAGTTTGTTTAACCGGTGACTTGACCAGAAGCTTGGACTCGGCCCAAGTTGGAGGGTAGGAGACCTCTGAAGACTATCCAAGGTAAAATATAGACACCAGAAGTAAGTGAATGGATAAGGGTGGTCTATCACTTTAGGTTGCCTCTTTTATACGTGATGTCATAGGTTTGGATGGTTTCTGAAAGATTGTGCCTTTTGTTAACAGTCATCTGCTAGCCTCACATGTTTTATGATGGTTGATGGAAGGTAAGATGTTTTAACGTTTAGCCAAGATATTGCTCTTTCAGATACTCAAAGGGCTCTGCCTTTGGTAGAGAAAAGATTTTTCATTTGTCAAAACCTAGATTTTTTTGCTAACAGATACTTTGTTGGTGAAATACTAAGGTCTGATTAAATCTTTTGTAGTGTAACCAAGGGAACCCATATATAAGGGCAAATTGTATAGAAATAGGAGAGGGCAGCTTTCTTGAACTACTGTGATTACTAAACTCTGTTACAGTCTGTATTGACACCCTGATAATTAAAACGTGCCAGGAAATTGCATTGAATGTTTGATTATGAGTAAAGAATGAGTTCATGAACAAGAATATGTATAGGAAAAAGAAAAAGGATGAAATAAAGAAATTTAGGGGTAAGGGGTGAACAAGTGGAAATAGTGAAATGGAGACCTTTAGTACAATATATGAAAACTAGTATATAGGTAGACAAGGATATTCATAAACTGATTCTTTCCTTCTCATGGTCCTGCACCATATTTGTCAAAGGCCAAAGACAGCTGTCTAGTACTTTACGTTTGATATAATTTTTCGTTACCCTTCTCGTCTCAACATTCATTTCATTTCGCATTATAAGCATTCCGAACTCCTCGTGCTAATTCATACTTGATTATTCATTATTCGTTTTGTTATTGTTATAGTGTATGGTGAAGTATATTGAAAGGCACTGGTGTCAGGCATACTTTTTTTTTAACTGGTAATGGAACAAAGGTTCTAAAATTGAATATTAGGAGAGAGGACATGTTAAAGGATTAATTTCCTGATATGAAAAATACTTATGATGCTTTTCATTGGCATGAAGGGTTATTCTTTATGCTACTTATGAAGGCATTTATTTATGACCAGGCATAGAGTATGTAAATGTACTGTACTCGTCATGAAGAAAATCTGCGTGGAGTAACAGGTGTTGTCTCCCCAGGGGTGTGAGGCGCCGCTGGGGCTTAGGTGTAGGCACTGCGGACTGGTGGCGAGGAACCCCTACCACCTACGACAGCACCTGATGATTCACACAGGGGAGAGACCACTGAAGTGTATCCTCTGTCCATACTCCTGCATCAAGACCAATGATCTAAAGAAGCACATGGATACTCACACTGGACAGAAGAGATACCACTGTCCATATTGCCCCCATCGCAGTGCCAGACGAAATAGTATGCGGCTACATGTTGCCAGTAGACATGGACAAGTAACAGACTTTATCAGTGGATCTGCCAGTCGATGAATTCAGGATCATGACCGACTGAACCAACTTTCGTATCATTTCGTTGGTCATATGTCTGCGCAACACATCCCATTATGACACACATGAATATTTGTTTTGGTTGATATGAAAAAAGATTCATATAAAATTTCATCCTAATCAAATGATCTTTATACTCATAATGAGAATTTAATGTGACAATTCCTGTTTTCTTGTACTGATAGAGATAATCCTTCAGTATTCTACCTGGAAGTTTGTAAAGTATAAAGAAATGTCTGACAGACAATAAACTAATATTAATGGGGCAAGGTTTATTAGTTCCCGTCTAACTTATGACTTTTACATTTGTGTAACACCTGCACTGCATTATTTCATGATTTTCAAAAACATATCTGTCCTCAAAGGATTTAAGTAAAACTACAATACATGCAAATTTTTTCTTCATTTTGAATATTCTTTATGAAACTTTATTGTAATTGATACCTACTTTTATGAATGAGAATACAGATAGACATTTCAAAGTTGATAAGGACACCTTCAGTACAGACTTTGTGCAGGTTGTCTTGCTTGTAGATAGTATGTCATCAGCATTACTTTCACACTAAAAAACATAAATCCATGTAAATCACAGAATTTGTCAGCATTTTTAGTTGCCTTCTATTCTGGTTTTCAAACACAAGTATCTTTTAGCCTTTCAGCTAAGGCATTATTTAGAGTAAGCCATATTTCAGCTTAATTCTTTCAAACCTGTTTCTCTTGTCATTTTCTTAGGCTCAAATTTGTTCTCTGTTGCACCACATACTATAAACAAAGTGAGATTTTATTGATTGAGATGCTTCCTCAGTAGTATTGTAGGTAAGTCAAAGAATATTCACAATTAATCTGGTTGCTGACCAGAACATTAACAATTTAACTGACAAATGAGTCTGCAAAACACAAAGTATCATGATATGAATAATCTGCCTTTTGATGGATACACTGCGGGTCAGAAAATGTGTGGATAGTTGACCCTTTTGGATAGTAGATATTCACCTCCCATATAATCAGGTTACTTGGAGCACTCATACAAAATTACTATCATTTGCCTCAAAATCATATGTAAGAATGGTATTGGTGTTTAAATCAATCAGCAATGTGCAGTATTGATATACTTTGTTATCTTTACAACCAGGGTTACTGGATGCCTCCAGTTTTTAGTGGGGATGTAAATTCACATTTTGGGGACCATTTAAAACCAGGAAAGCAGCTGTGACCTGCTATGTTCTTTAATTAAAAGGCTGATTTTCCACTCGCCTAGAAGCTGTTGAATCATCACTAGTCTCAACTCTTACTTTTCTTTCTCTTTTCTCTCCCCCCTTTTTTTTTTCACTTTTTTACCTTTCCAAAAAAAGGAACAGAGAAGGGGGTCAAGTGAGGATACTCCCTTTAAGACTCATTACTTTGTTCTTAATGCTACCTCGCTAATGTGGGAATTGGCGAATATGTATGAAAAAATAATATACACACACACACACACATATATATATATATATATATATATATATATATATATATATATATATATATATATATATTTTTTTTTTTTTTTACTTTGTCGCTGTCTCCCGCGTTTGCGAGGTAGCGCAAGGAAACAGACGAAAGAAATGGCCCAACCCCCCCCCATACACATGTATATACATATGTCCACACACGCAAATATACATACCTACACAGCTTTCCATGGTTTACCCCAGACGCTTCACATGCCTTGATTCAATCCACTGACAGCACGTCAACCCCGGTATACCACATCGCTCCAATCCACTCTATTCCTTGCCCTCCTTTCACCCTCCTGCATGTTCAGGCCCCGATCACACAAAATCTTTTTCACTCCATCTTTCCACGTCCAATTTGGTCTCCCTCTTCTCCTTGCTCCCTCCACCTCCGACACATATATCCTCTTGGTCAATCTTTCCTCACTCATCCTCTCCATGTGCCCAAACCACTTCAAAACACCCTCTTCTGCTCTCTCAACCACGCTCTTTTTATTTCCACACATCTCTCTTACCCTTACGTTACTCACTCGATCAAACCACCTCACACCACACATTGTCCTCAAACATCTCATTTCCAGCACATCCATCCTCCTGCGCACAACTCTATCCATAGCCCACGCCTCGCAACCATACAACATTGTTGGAACCACTATTCCTTCAAACATACCCATTTTTGCTTTCCGAGATAATGTTCTCGACTTCCACACATTCTTCAAGGCTCCCAGAATTTTCGCCCCCTCCCCCACCCTATGATCCACTTCCACTTCCATGGTTCCATCCGCTGCCAGATCCACTCCCAGATATCTAAAACACTTCACTTCCTCCAGTTTTTCTCCATTCAAACTCACCTCCCAATTGACTTGACCCTCAACCCTACTGTACCTAATAACCTTGCTCTTATTCACATTTACTCTTAACTTTCTTCTTTCACACACTTTACCAAACTCAGTCACCAGCTTCTGCAGTTTCTCACATGAATCAGCCACCAGCGCTGTATCATCAGCGAACAACAACTGACTCACTTCCCAAGCTCTCTCATCCCCAACAGACTTCATACTTGCCCCTCTTTCCAAAACTCTTGCATTTACCTCCCTAACAACCCCATCCATAAACAAATTAAACAACCATGGAGACATCACACACCCCTGCCGCAAACCTACATTCACTGAGAACCAATCACTTTCCTCTCTTCCTACACGTACACATGCCTTACATCCTCGATAAAAACTTTTCAGTGCTTCTAACAACTTTCCTCCCACACCATATATTCTTAATACCTTCCACAGAGCATCTCTATCAACTCTATCATATGCCTTCTCCAGATCCATAAATGCTACATACAAATCCATTTGCTTTTCTAAGTATTTCTCACATACATTCTTCAAAGCAAACACCTGATCCACACATCCTCTACCACTTCTGAAACCACACTACTCTTCCCCAATCTGATGCTCTGTACATGCCTTCACCCTCTCAATCAATACCCTCCCATATAATTTACCAGGAATACTCAACAAACTTATACCTCTGTAATTTGAGCACTCACTCTTATCCCCTTATATATATTTTTTGCTTTGTCGCTGTCTCCCGCGTTTGCGAGGTAGTGCAAGGAAACAGACAAAAGAAATGGCCCAACCCACCCCCATACACATGTATATACATACACGTCCACACATGCAAATATACATACCTACACAGCTTTCCATGGTTTAGCCCAGACGCTTCACATGCCCTGATTCAATCCACTGACAGCACGTCAACCCCGGTACACCACATCGATCCAATTCACTCTATTCCTTGCCCTCCTTTCACCCTCCTGCATGTTCAGGCCCCGACCACACAAAATCTTTTTTACTCCATCTTTCCACCTCCAATTTGGTCTCCCACTTCTCCTCGTTCCCTCCACCTCCGACACATATATCCTCTTGGTCAATCTTTCCTCACTCATTCTCTCCATGTGCCCAAACCATTTCAAAACATCCTCTTCTGCTCTCTCAACCACGCTCTTTTTATTTCCATACATCTCTCTTATCCTTACGTTACTTACTCGATCAAACCACCTCACACCACACATTTTCCTCAAACATCACATTTCCAGCACATCCACCCTCTTGTGCACAACTGTATCTGTAGCCCACGCCTCGCAAACATACAAAATTGTTGGAACCACTATTCCTTCAAACATACCCATTTTTGCTTTCTGAGATAATATATATATATATATATATATATATATATATATATATATATATATATATATATATATATATATTTTTTTTTTTTTTTTTTACTTTGTCGCTGTCTCCCGCGTTTGCGAGGTAGCGCAAGGAAACAGACGAAAGAAATGGCCCAACCCCCCCCCCATACACATGTATATACATATGTCCACACACGCAAATATACATACCTACACAGCTTTCCATGGTTTACCCCAGACGCTTCACATGCCTTGATTCAATCCACTGACAGCACGTCAACCCCGGTATACCACATCGCTCCAATCCACTCTATTCCTTGCCCTCCTTTCACCCTCCTGCATGTTCAGGCCCCGATCACACAAAATCTTTTTCACTCCATCTTTCCACGTCCAATTTGGTCTCCCTCTTCTCCTTGCTCCCTCCACCTCCGACACATATATCCTCTTGGTCAATCTTTCCTCACTCATCCTCTCCATGTGCCCAAACCACTTCAAAACACCCTCTTCTGCTCTCTCAACCACGCTCTTTTTATTTCCACACATCTCTCTTACCCTTACGTTACTCACTCGATCAAACCACCTCACACCACACATTGTCCTCAAACATCTCATTTCCAGCACATCCATCCTCCTGCGCACAACTCTATCCATAGCCCACGCCTCGCAACCATACAACATTGTTGGAACCACTATTCCTTCAAACATACCCATTTTTGCTTTCCGAGATAATGTTCTCGACTTCCACACATTCTTCAAGGCTCCCAGAATTTTCGCCCCCTCCCCCACCCTATGATCCACTTCCACTTCCATGGTTCCATCCGCTGCCAGATCCACTCCCAGATATCTAAAACACTTCACTTCCTCCAGTTTTTCTCCATTCAAACTCACCTCCCAATTGACTTGACCCTCAACCCTACTGTACCTAATAACCTTGCTCTTATTCACATTTACTCTTAACTTTCTTCTTTCACACACTTTACCAAACTCAGTCACCAGCTTCTGCAGTTTCTCACATGAATCAGCCACCAGCGCTGTATCATCAGCGAACAACAACTGACTCACTTCCCAAGCTCTCTCATCCCCAACAGACTTCATACTTGCCCCTCTTTCCAAAACTCTTGCATTTACCTCCCTAACAACCCCATCCATAAACAAATTAAACAACCATGGAGACATCACACACCCCTGCCGCAAACCTACATTCACTGAGAACCAATCACTTTCCTCTCTTCCTACACGTACACATGCCTTACATCCTCGATAAAAACTTTTCAGTGCTTCTAACAACTTTCCTCCCACACCATATATTCTTAATACCTTCCACAGAGCATCTCTATCAACTCTATCATATGCCTTCTCCAGATCCATAAATGCTACATACAAATCCATTTGCTTTTCTAAGTATTTCTCACATACATTCTTCAAAGCAAACACCTGATCCACACATCCTCTACCACTTCTGAAACCACACTACTCTTCCCCAATCTGATGCTCTGTACATGCCTTCACCCTCTCAATCAATACCCTCCCATATAATTTACCAGGAATACTCAACAAACTTATACCTCTGTAATTTGAGCACTCACTCTTATCCCCTTATATATTTTTTTTGCTTTGTCGCTGTCTCCCGCGTTTGCGAGGTAGTGCAAGGAAACAGACAAAAGAAATGGCCCAACCCACCCCCATACACATGTATATACATACACGTCCACACATGCAAATATACATACCTACACAGCTTTCCATGGTTTAGCCCAGACGCTTCACATGCCCTGATTCAATCCACTGACAGCACGTCAACCCCGGTACACCACATCGATCCAATTCACTCTATTCCTTGCCCTCCTTTCACCCTCCTGCATGTTCTGGCCCCGATCACACAAAATCTTTTTCACTCCATCTTTCCACCTCCAATTTGGTCTCCCACTTCTCCTCGTTCCCTCCACCTCTGACACATATATCCTCTTAGTCAATCTTTCCTCACTCATTCTCTCCATGTGCCCAAACCATTTCAAAACATCCTCTTCTGCTCTCTCAACCACGCTCTTTTTATTTCCACACATCTCTCTTACCCTTACGTTACTTACTCGATCAAACCACCTCACACCACACATTGTCCTCAAACATCTCATTTCCAGCACATCCATCCTCCTGCGCACAACTCTATCCATAGCCCACGCCTCGCAACCATACAACATTGTTGGAACCACTATTCCTTCAAACATAGCCATTTTTGCTTTCCGAGATAATGTTCTCGACTTCCACACATTCTTCAAGGCTCCCAGGATTCTCGCCCCCTCCCCCACCCTATGATCCACTTCTTCTTCCATGGTTCCATCTGCTGCCAGATCCACTCCCAGATATCTAAAACACTGTACTTCCTCCAGTTTTTCTCCATTCAAACTTACCTCCCAATTGACTTGACCCTCAACCCTACTGTACCTAATAACCTTACTCTTATTCACATTTACTCTTAACTTTCTTCTTTCACACACTTTACCAAACTCAGTCACCAGCTTCTGCAGTTTCTCACATGAATCAGCCACCAGCGCTGTATCATCATCGAACAACAACTGACTCACTTCCCAAGCTCTCTCATCCCCAACAGACTTCATACTTGCCCCTCTTTCCAAAACTCTTGCATTCACCTCCCTAACAACCCCTTCCATAAACAAATTAAACAACCAAGGAGACATCACACACCCCTGCCGCAAACCTACATTCACTGAGAACCAATCACTTTCCTCTCTTCCTACACGTACACATGCCTTACATCCTCGATAAAAACTTTTCAGTGCTTCTAACAACTTTCCTCCCACACCATATATTCTTAATACCTTCCACAGAGCATCTCTATCAACTCTATTATATGCCTTCTCCAGATCCATAAATGCTACATACAAATCCATTTGCTTTCTAAGTATTTCTCACATACATTCTTCAAAGCAAACACCTGATCCACACATCCTCTACCACTTCTGAAACCACACTGCTCTTCCCCAATCTGATGCTCTGTACATGCCTTCACCCTCTCAATCAATACCCTCCCATATAATTTACCAGGAATACTCAAGAAACTTATACCTCTGTAATTTGAGCACTCACTCTTATCCCCTTTGCCTTTGTACAATGGCACTATGCACGCATTCCACCAATCCTCAGGCACCTCACCATGAGTCATACATACATTAAATAACCTTACTAACCAGTCAATAATACAGTCACCCCCTTTTTTAATAAATTCCACTGCAATACCATCCAAACCTGCTGCCTTGCCGGCTTTCATCTTCCGCAAAGCTTTTACTACCTCTTCTCTGTTTACCAAATCATTTTCCCTAACCCTCTCACTTTGTACACCACCTCGACCAGAACACCCTATATCTGCCACTCTATCATCAAACACATTCAACAAACCTTCAAAATACTCACTCCATCTCCTTCTCACATCACCACTACTTGTTATCACCTCCCCATCTGCGCCCTTCACTGAAGTTCCCATTTGTTCCCTTGTCTTACGCACTTTATTTACCTCCTTCCAGAACATCTTTTTATTTTCATTTTTATATATATATATATATATATATATATATATATATATATATATATATATATATATATATATATCCCTGGGGATAGGGGATTAAGAATACTTCCCACGTATTCCCTGCGTGTCGTAGAAGGCGACTAAAAGGGGAGGGAGCGGGGGGCTGGAAATCCTCCCCTCTCGTTTTTTTTTTTTTTTTTCATTTTCCAAAAGAAGGAACAGAGGGGGCCAGGTGAGGATATTCCAAAAAAGGCCCAGTCCTCTGTTCTTAACGCTACCTCGCTAACGCGGGAAATGGCGAATAGTTTAAAAAAAAGAAAGAATATATATATATATATATTTTATTTATATATTTTGCTTTGTCGCTGTCTCCCGCGTTTGCGAGGTAGCGCAAGGAAACAGACGAAAGAAATGGCCCAACCCACCCCCATACACAATGTATATACATACACGTCCACACACGCAAATATACATACCTATACATCTCAATGTACACATATATATACACACACAGACACATACATATATACCCATGCACACAATTCACACTGTCTGCCTTTATTCATTCCCATCGCCACCTCGCCACACATGGAATACCATCCCCCTCCCCCGTCATGTGTGCGAGGTAGTGCTAGGAAAAGACAACAAAGGCCCCATTTGCTCACACTCAGTCTCTAGCTGTCATGCAATAATGCCCAAAACCACAGCTCCCTTTCCACATCCAGGCCCCACACACTTTCCATGGTTTACCCCAGACGCTTCACATGCCCTGATTCAATCCACTGACAGCACGTCAACCCCGGTATACCACATCGATCCAATTCACTCTATTCCTTGCCCTCCTTTCACCCTCCTGCATGTTCAGGCCCCGATCACACAAAATCTTTTTCACTCCATCTTTCCACCTCCAATTTGGTCTCCCTCTTCTCCTCGTTCCCTCCACCTCCGGCACATATATCCTCTTGGTCAATCTTTCCTCACTCGTTCTCTCCATGTGCCCAAACCATTTCAAAACACCCTCTTCTGCTCTCTCAACCACGCTCTTTTTATTTCCACACATCTCTCTTACCCTTACGTTACTTACTCGATCAAACCACCTCACACCACACATTGTCCTCAAACATCTCATTTCCAGCACATCCATCCTCCTGCGCACAACTCTATCCATAGCCCACGCCTCGCAACCATACAACATTGTTGGAACCACTATTCCTTCAAACATACCCATTTTTGCTTTCGGTGATAATGTTCTCGACTTCCACACATTCTTCAAGGCTCCCAGAATTTTCGCCCCCTCCCCCACCCTATGATCCACTTCCGCTTCCATGGTTCCATCCGCTGCCAGATCCACTCCCAGATATCTAAAACACTTCACTTCCTCCAGTTTTTCTCCATTCAAACTCACCTCCCAATTTACTTGACCCTCAACCCTACTGTACCTAATAACCTTGCTCTTATTCACATTTACTCTTAACTTTCTTCTTTCACACACTATATATATATATATATATATATATATATATATATATATATATATATAGGTTATTAGGTACAGTAGGGTTGAGGGTCAAGTCAATTGGGAGGTGAGTTTGAATGGAGAAAAACTGGAGGAAGTAAAGTGTTTTAGATATCTGGGAGTGGATCTGGCAGCGGATGGAACCATGGAAGCGGAAGTGAATCATAGGGTGGGGGAGGGGGCGAAAATCCTGGGAGCCTTGAAGAATGTGTGGAAGTCGAGAACATTATCTCGGAAAGCAAAAATGGGTATGTTTGAAGGAATAGTGGTTCCAACAATGTTGTGTGGTTGCGAGGCGTGGGCTATGGATAGAGTTGTGCGCAGGAGGGTGGATGTGCTGGAAATGAGATGTTTGAGGACAATGTATGGTGTGAGGTGGTTTGATCGACTAAGTTATGTAAGGGTAAGAGAGATATGTGGAAATAAAAAGAGCGTGGTTGAGAGAGCAGAAGAGGGTGTTTTGAAATGGTTTGGTCACATGGAGAGAATGAGTGAGGAAAGATTGACCAAGAGGATATATGTGTCGGAGGTGGAGGGAACGAGAAGTGGGAGACCAAATTGGAAGTGGAAAGATGGAGTGAAAAAGATTTTGAGTGATCGGGGCCTGAACATGCATGAGGGTGAAAGGCGGGCAAGGAATAGAGTGAATTGGATCGATGTGGTGGATTGAATCAGGGCATGTGAAGCGTCTGGGGTAAACCATGGAAAGTTGTGTGGGGCCTGGATGTGGAAAGGGAGCTGTGGTTCAGGCATTATTGCATGACAGCTAGAGACTGAGTGTGAACGAATGGGGCCTTTGTTGTCTTTTCCTAGCGCTACCTCGCACACATGAGGGGGGACGGGGATGGGATTCCATGTGTGGCGAGGTGGCGATGGGAATGAATAAAGGCAGACAGTGTGAATTGTGTGCATGGGTATATATATGTATGTGTCTGTGTGTGTATATATATGTGTTCATTGAGATGTATAGGTATGTATATTTGCGTGTGTGGACATGTATGTATATACATGTGTATGGGGGTGGGTTGGGCCATTTCTTTCGTCTGTTTCCTTGCACTACCTCGCAAACGCGGGAGACAGTGACAAAGCAAAATAAATAAATAGAATAAATATATGTATATGGATAGAGTTGTGCGGAGGAGGGTGGATGTGCTGGAAATGAGATGTTTGAGGACAATATGTGGTGTGAGGTGGTTTGATCGAGTAAGTAATAATAGGGTAAGAGAGATGTGTGGTAATATAAAGAGTGTGGTTGAGAGAGCAGAAGAGGGGGTTTTGAAATGGTTTGGTCACATGGAGAGAATGAGTGAGGAAAGATTGACCCAGAGGATATATGTGTCAGAGGTGGAGTGAACTAGGAGAAGTGGGAGACCAAATTGGAGGTGGAAAGATCGAGTGAAAAAGATTTTCAGTGATCGGGGCCTAAACATGCAGGAGGGGGAAAGGCATGCAAGGAATAGAGTGAATTGGAACGATGTGGTATACCGGGGTCAACGTTGTGTCAATGGATTGAACCAGGGCATTTGAAGCGTCTGGGGTAAAGCATGGAAAGTTGTGTGGGGCCTGGATGTGGAAAGGGAGTTGTGGTTTCGGTGCATTATTACATTACAGCTAGAGGTTGAGTGTGAACGAATGGGGCCTTTGTTGTCTTTTCCTAGCGCTACCTCGCACACATGAGGGGGAGGGGGTTGTTATTTCATGTGTGGCGAGGTGGCGATGGGAATGAATAAAGGCAGACAGTATGAATTATGTAAATGTGTATATATGTATATGTCTCTGTGTATATATATGTATACATGGAGATGTATAGGTATGTATATTTGCGTGTGTGGACGTGTATGTATATACATGTGTATGTGGGTGGGTTGGGCCATTCTTTTGTCTGTTTCCTTGCGCTACCTCGCTAATGCGGGAGACAGCGACAAAGCAAAATAAGAATAAGTAAATATATGTGAGTGTGTCTATATATGTGTATGTATACGTTAAAATGTATTTGTATGTATATGAGCGTGTATGGGAGTTTTATGTTTATACATATGTATGTGCGTGGGTTGGGCCATTACTTGTCTGTTTCCTTGCGCTACCTTCCTAACACGGGAGACAGCAGTTAAGTGTAATAAGTAACCATTTCAAAACACCCTCCTCTGCTCTCTCAACCACACTCTTTTTTATTACCACACATCTATCTTACCCTTTCATTACTCACTCGATCAAACCACCTCACACCACATATTGTCCTCAAACATCTCATTTCCAACACATCCACCCTCCTCTGCACAACTCTATCTATGACCCACGCTTTGTAACCATATAACATTGTTGGAACCACTATTCCTTCAAACATGCCCATTTTTGCTTTCCAAGATAATGTTCTCACCTTCTACACATTTTTCAATGCTCCCAGAACTTTCACCCCCTCCCTCACCCTGTGACTCACTTCCGCTTCCATGGTTCATTCCGCTGCCAAATCCACTACCAGATATCTAAAACACTTCACTTCCTTCAGTTTTTCTCCATTCAAACTTACCTCCCAATTGCCTTGTCCCTCAACCCTACTGTACCTAATAACCTTGCTCTTATTCTCATTTACTCTCAGCTTTCTTCTTTCACACTCTTTACTAAAGTCAGTCACCAGCTTCTACAGTTTCTTACCCGAATCAGCCACCAGCGCTGTATCATCAGCGAACAACAACTGACTCACTTCCCAAGCTCTCTCATCCCCAACAGACTGCATACTTGCCCCTCGCTCCTAGACTCTTGCATTTACCTCCATAACCACCCCATCCATAAACAAATTAAACACCCATGGGGACATCACACACCCCTGCCACAGACCGGCATTCACTGGGAACCAATCACTCTCCCCTCCTGTTATATGTAGAATGCCTTACATCCTTGGTGAAAACTATTCACTGCTTCTAGCAGCTTACCCCACACCATATACTCTTAAGACCTTACACAAAGCATCTATATCAACCCTATCATATGCCTTCCCCAGATCCATAAATACCACATACAAATCCATCTGTTTTTCTAGGTATTTCTCACACATTCCTCAAAGCAAACACTTGGTCCACACATCCTCTACCACTTCAGAAACCACACTGCTTTTCCCCAATCTGATGCTGTGTACATGCCTTCATCCTCTCAATCAGTACCCTCTCATATGATTTTGGAAGAGTGTGTGAGAGGAGAAAGTTGAGAGTGAATGTGAATAAGAGCAAGGTTATTAGGTTTAGTAGGGTTGAGGGACAACTTAATTGGCATATAAGTTAGAGTGGAGAAGAATTGGAGGAAGTGAAGTGTTTTAGATATCTGGGAATGGATTTAGCAGGGGATGGAACCATGGAAGTGGAAGTGAGTCACAAGGTGGGGGAGGGGCAAAGGTTCTGGGAGCGATGAAGAATGTGTGGGAGAGAGCATTGTCTCGGAGAGCAGAAATGGGTATGTGTGAAGGAATGGTAGTTCCAACGACGTTATAAGGTTGTGATGTATGAGGTATAGATAGGGTTGTAGAGAGGAGGGTGGATGTGTTGGAAATGAAATGTTAGAAGACAATATGTGGTGTGAGGTGATTTGATCGATTAAGTAATGAAATAGTAAGAGATGTGTGGTAATAAAAAGAGTGGTTGAGACAGCTAAAGAGGGTGTGTTAAAATGGCTTGGACATATGGAAAGAATGAGTGAGGAAAGCTTGATAGAGAGGATATATGTCAGAGGTGAAGGGAACAAGAAGTAGGAGAACAAATTGGAGGTGGAAGGATGGAGTGAAAAAAATTTTGAGCGATCGGGACCTGAACATACAGGAGGGTGAGAGGCATGCAAGGAATTGAGTGAATGGAATGATGTGGTATACCAGGGTCAACATGCTGTCGATGGACTGAACCAGGGCATGTGAAACTTCTGGGGTAAACCATGAAAAGGTCTGTGGGGCCTGGATGTGGATTGGGTGCATTACACATGACAGCTATAGACTGAGTGGAATGAGCGTGGCCTTTTTTGTCTCTTTTTCCTGGCGCTACCTCGCTGAAGCTCGGGGTAGCAACACTATTTCCTGCGTGGCAGGGTAGCAACTGGAATGGATGAAGGCAAGCAAGTATGAATATGTACACATCTCTATATGTCTGTGTTTGTGTACATATATGTTGATATGTATATGTATGTATATGTGTGTGTATGGGTGTTTATGTATATATATATGTGTACATGAGTGAAAGGGCCATTCTTCATCTGTTTCCTGGTGCTACATTGCTGATGCCGGAAACAGCAAATAAGTATAGTAAAAAATATAAAAAGTAATTTCCCAGGAGTACTCAACAAACTTATGCCTCTGTATCAACATGCATATACCTCTTCATGTTGAAGTGAAGTTTCTGCATATATTTTTATTTTGTTATATTTGATCACCATTTCCCATGTCAACGAGGTAGCGCCAGGAAAGAGACGAGGAATTGCCTATCCACTCATATACACATATATACAGAAACCCCCACACATGCACATATACATACATATACATATCAATATATACACATATACTTACATATATGTATACATGGAGAGAGTGAGTGAGGAATGATTGACAAAGAGGATATATGTGTCAGAGGTGGAGGGAGTGAGGAGAAGTGGGAGACCAAATTGGAGGTGGAAGGATGGAGTGAAAAAGATTTTGAGTGATCGGGGCCTGAACATACAGGAGGGTGAAAGGCGTGCAAGGAATAGAGTGAGTTGGAACGATGTGGTATACCAGGGTCGACGTGCTGTCAATGGATTGAACCAGGGCATGTGAAGCGTCTGGGGCAAACCATGTAAAGTTTTGTGGGACCTGGATGTGGAAAGGAAGCTGAGGTTTTGGTGCATTACACATGACAGCTTGAGACTGGGTGTGAACGAATGTGATGTTTGTTGTCTTTTGCTGGTGCTACCTCAAGCATACATGGGGGTAGGGGGGTGCCATTTTATGTGTGGTGGGGTGGTGGTGGGAATGGATGAAGGCAGCATGTATGAATATGTACATGAGTATATATGTAAATGTCTGTGTATGTATATGTTGAAATTTATAGGTATGTATATGTGCTTGTTCGGGCGTTATATGTATACATGTGTATGTGGGTGGGTTGGGCCATCCTTTCATCTGTTTTCTTGCACTACCTTGCTAACGCGGGAGAAAGACAAAGTATAATAAGAAAAAATGAAAAAATACACATACACAGACATATACCTATATACACATGTATATATTTGTACTCGCTTGCTTTCATTCATTCCTGGTGCTTTTCTGCCCTTAAGGAAACAGCATCATTACCCCCTGCTTCAATGAGTTAGTGCCAGGAAACAGACAAAAAAAAAGGCCACACCTGCTCTTACTCAGTCTCTAGCTGTCATATGTAATGCACTAAAACCACAGTTCCCTATCCACATCTAGGCCCCACAGACCTTTCCATGGTTTACCCCACATGTTTGACATTCCCTGGTTCAGTCTGTTGCCAGCACATTGACCCCAGTGTACCACATCATTCCAATTCACTCTATTCCTTGCATGCTTCTCACCCTCCTGTATGTTCAGGCCCCGATTACTCAAAATCTTTCTCACTCCATCCATCCACCTCCAATTTGGTCTCCTGCTTCTCCTTACTCCCTCCACCTCTGAAACATATATCCTCTTTGTCAATCTTTCCTCACTCATTCTCTCTATATGTCCAAACCATTTCAACCCACACTCTTCTGCTCTCTCAACCACACTCTTTTTATTACCACTCATCTCTAACCCTTTCATTACTTACTCGATCAAACCACCTCACATCACATATTGTCCTCAAACATTTCATTTCCAACACATCCTCCCTCCTCCGTACTACCCTATCTACATAACCCATGCCTTGCAACCATATAATATTATTGGAACTACAATATTTCTTCAAACATACCCATTTTTGCTCTAAAATAAAGCTCACTCTTTCCACACATTCTTCATTGCTCCCAGAACCTCTACCCCCTCCTCCTCCCTATGACTTACACTAACATGGTTCCATTTGCTGCCAAGTCCACTCCCAGATATCTAAAACTTCCTTTCTTTCAATTAATAACTTTGCTCTTATTCACTTTTACTTCAACTATCTCCTTTCACAACTTTTCTGAACTTAGTCAACAACTTCTACAGTTTCTCACTCAAATCAGCCACCAGTGCTGTATCATCTGTAAACAGGAATTGACTTGCTTCCCAGGCCCTCTCATCCCCAACAGACTGCATACTTGCCTCTTTCTCCAAAACCCTTTATTTACCTCCTTAGCCACCTGATCCATAGACAAATTAAAATCCATGGTGACATCACACACCGCTGCTGCACGCTGACCTTCACTGGGAACCAATCACTCTCTCTTCCTAATTGTACACATGCCTTCCACCCTTAATAAAAACTTTTCACTGCTTGTAGCCGCATACCTCCCACACCATATACTCCTATGACCTTCTGCAAAGCATCTCTATCAACCCTATCATATACCTTCTCCAGATCCATAAATGCCAAATACAAATCCATCTGTTTTCTAATTGTTTCTCACATACATTCTTCCTAGGAAACACCTGATCCTCACATCCTCTGCCACTTCAAAAACCACACCTGTCCTCCCTGGTCTGATGCTCTGTACGTGCCTTCACCCTCTCACTAAATACCCTCCTGTACAGTTTTCCAGGTAGACTCAACAAACCTATGCCTCTTTAGTTTGAACACTCACCTTTATCCCCTGTGCACATTATGCAAGTGAATCTAACAAATTTTCATGCTGGATTAAACAGTTTTTGTATTAAACCCCAAAAAAGATGATTTGCAAGATGAAAACCCTCACATGTTGATAGATCTGACAAGAAACTGAGGAAGATGCTCTATTTGGATTTGAAAATGAAGGTAATCACCCAGTGTGAAGGAGGAAATAAAGTTAATGTGTTTGCACATGATCTTCAGTTGTCCCATTAGACAGTCTCTGCAATTTTAAAGGACCAATAAAATTTATGTGAAGGCCCATCTACAAAATGGAAAAGTTGTTGATGCTGTGGATGGAAGATCAGATTCAAAAATGTGTACCACTAAACTTACTAACAATTCAAGCAAAGGCTAGAAATCTTTTTTAGACTTTGAAGGAGCAAGCAGGGGAGGATTACATCGAGAACTTCCCGGAAGTCATGTTTGGTTTGATAGATTTAAAAGGAGACATAGCTTACACAACATTAGAGTTACAGGTGAAGCAGCAAGTGGTGATGAAGGAGCTGCAGAAACGTTCATTGAAAGTTTGGATGAATCAATCCATGAACTAAAGAATCTTCAATAAAAGGTAAAAAGAAACAACAGAATCATATGATAAAGCTGGTTAATAAAAAATGAGATGATCATGATAGAAATTGAGTAGGATAAAAGAATGCTGTACAGTTATATGAATTATTCTTTCCATATGTTGGGGAGAATCTGTATACATGAACATGCATATTTACACTTGCAAATTTCTGGTTGTCTCTATGTTTGGTACACTTGGGAACATGGGGTTACACAGAGGAATATTACAGTCAGTCTTAACACTTATGTATTGTATGGTCTTTGAATTTTTTCACATGGAGTAGTGCAGGAGTAAACATTTTCAGGAAAACTACAGCCACTGCCAGTCTGTGGCATCAAGTAAATCCACATAGTAATTGGGATTTTCCTTTGCTACCCTGCTGCTGTGGCATTGTATTTTTCTTGTGCAGTCCTTGATTCTTAGATGGATACTAACCAGCTGATTAGGGAAGACATGGACATGGATATGGAAATATTGTCTGAGATTTGATTGTTTTGTATTTCCCAGCTTCTGTACTTACTGCTCGTAGGATATTTAAAGGCCACAAAGTGTTAAGATCACACTCACAGTCCACTGCCAAAGGCAGTCCTTACCATATTCACAATATCAGCAGTCATTTGGTTATGATATGGATTCCAGCTGTGAATGTTCCCTCATGTTCTCTAAAGGATTTATATAATTTACATTGCTAGAGAGAGAGAGAGAGAGAGAGAGAGAGAGAGAGAGAGACCACACTTTAACTTGGATAGCATTTAAAATGTCATGGAAAATTTTATCAGTTACAACAGTTTTTGAATTAGATAATTTATGGGGTGGCATAGTGTAAGTGCCCCTTCCTCTCTTACCTAGTAACCCTTACCACCTCATCCCACTCCACAACCACCTCAAGCCTTCTCTGGTCACTTTTCACCAAATATTGTAGAAAATTAATTGATGTATTTTGTGGTAAGTAGTTCTTTAGGCAAAGAAAATTAGTGCTTAGGAATGTAAACTCTGTTATACATTAGGTTTCAGTTGCTCATTTAATGACATTTTGCAATGCATTAGGTTTCTCAGGAATGTAGCCTGTTGCTTATATGGGGATAGCTGTATCTGATTATTCCAACAGTCTGTTAGGATTCATCCAAATTCTATAACTACCAGTTATCTATGAGATATCCAGTTATCAGACTTTTAGACCTCAAAATAGAAGTAATGCAGCCTTTCATGAGTTGGCCACTTCATTTGCTGCATTTCTAGCAGCTATACATGCTTTCACTTATTCTGTCACCTCAGAATCTTTTGCTGTGTCTCTTTGTGGGTGCTCTCTTCAATATTGGACTTTTGTCTGTAAAAATAAGTCATCTCTATGGTGTCAGCTAGGATGGGTGCAAGAGCATTGACAAGTTTACTTGGAAAGTGGGAACTGGTTGGTGTTAAGATTTTAGCAGAAACTAAATATTATGAAATTCAGGGAAAAGTGTGCTTAGGGCTACTGTTTGGCATGAGTTTAATGTCAGTAATATTTTAGTGTTGGCTCCTTTTCTCTGACTTGTGTGCTTTAAGATCTTAAGAAAAATTTCTTTTTTTTTTTTTTTTTTTTTTTTTTAGGTAAGTCTATGTGCAATATAGTATTGCACAATTCATTGAGTTTGAGTCTTGTTAGTTTTATATCTTAGTATTTCTTTGATTATTCATAAAAAAATTTATAGGTATCTAACTTTTACAGTTATCTGACATGCTGCAGGTTTCATTTTAGTTGAATAATCAGAATTCACTATTTTGTAACTGCTGTTTGCTTTTTTCCATTTGATGTGATGATACTGTAAGGATGCAGTCAAAATTATTCCTGTGGTAAGTCTGTCCATTTAGGAGGGAAACAGTTTTGTTGTTTCTATTTTGTTAACTTTATAATAATCAGGATTGCAACCCTGGCTGTTAATCTGACACACAAATATCAAGGTTGTAGTAAAGATATATTTTTTGATGGTTTGGTGAAAATGCATCTAGCAAGGGTGTGTTTGTTGAGAGTGAAGTGATGTCTGTCAAGGGTGAAGTGAAATTAGATTTATGATGGGTATTGAAGAAGCATTTGTTGAGGGTGATAATCCACTTGAAGAGGTGAAGTGATTTAGGTTTATTGAGAGTGTAGAGAAGATTCCTTTGCTGTAAGATGTACTGCATTTACTTGTAAATGTTAGCAGTTCTAAGTTACAGTATTGTTGTTCATATTTTTTTCATACATATTCGCCATTTCCCGCACTTGTGAGGTAGCGTTAAGAACAGAGGACTGAGCCTTAAAGGGAATATCCTCACTTGGCCCCCTTCTCTGCTCCTTTTTTTTTTTGGAAAAGTAAAAAACGAGAGGGAAGGATTTCCAGCCCCTCTGCTCCCTCCCCTTTTAGTCGCCTTGTACAACACTCAGGGAGTGTTCTTTCTCCTCTAACCCCAGTGATATTTATTTGATTATTATTTGCACCCACATTGAAAGACACAGCACTTGTTTCCTTTGAATTAGATACAGTATTTTACATCACATATGATGCATAGTTTTGCTTAGGGAATGCATTTGCCAGTACTTTACTAAAACCCAAACTACCCCATTTGACACACTAGTCCCCAGATGACTGTAAAGTGAAATATATATGATTATATATTATTATAGAAAGAAAAGAAATGATATGTCGTTAAGGAACAAAAAGAAGTGAAATCAATCTGTCTATGTATTGAAATCAATATAGATATAGAGGTCTATAGTCAGTGAAACCTGGAAACCCTGGAATGGATTACTTCTTACATGCACAATTTTCTGCTAGATTTGTGCTGTATTTCACATTAATAAGCAAACTCTCAGTGGCTTATTGAAAAAATGAGGGATTGTGCTGAAGAACTGTCGCAGCAATTTGCTGATTAGTTTGATATGGTGTAGCAAAGGAAGTGTGCACCCATATTCTGTATGTATAATAATGGATTATTAAATAAAAAAAAGTTGAATAGATAATTTAAAGATTTGATTTTTATCATTCATTTGGGACAAAAAAACAAGGGAAATGGTGATCTGTAAATAAAGATTAGTGTTTCACTGCCATAGCAGCCAGCAGCGATAGCAAAGCATTGAGAAAGCAGCCTTAACTGTTGTTCTTTTCAGCTGAAACAAGTTTTTCCCCCACTTATCTACCAGTTTGTGAGATTTCAGCATTGAGAAGTGTTGAAACCCGTTTGATGTGAATGAGAATGTCCAGCTTAGTGGACTTTGATACTAAAGCCAAAGCCTTAGGGAGTGTTGAAAATTAGAAAATATGCATGATCATGATCTGTAATTCATTGATGATTTGTGAGTTTTACCTCTATAATGTCTTGAAACACTGCCAAAACAGATAAAAGCTTCCAGCTCATTGATGCTTGGTCTTTTGAGAAGAAATCACCAAGAAACTGTTAGTCTAAAGGTTATATATCAGAAGTAATGTAGGTTAGGCATAGGTGAGTTGTTTGAGAAATCCATTATTTTTTCCTAGTATTCCTTGCTAAATTAGAGGTGCATCTTATGTGTGGTGTGTCTAATATGCCATACAATGCAGTGTTCACAGAAGTTATCGTTAGACATACAATGAAACAGAAAATGATAATAAAGCCTTTGATAAGAATAATCAGAGCAACTTTTATTGAACATGAAGGAGCATGAAAGGAACATAAAAAGCACCAAAAAAGCTTTATCTTAAGTTGAGAGACTGATGAACACTGAGGAGGAACATGACTGTAAACTTTACAATTGAAGGTGCTTTTACAGCTATGGATAAAAATTCCAGTAGCACCAGATGTAGACTTTACCTAAATTTGCTTGATAGTGCCCAAATCCAATTAAATGAGAAACCTACTTTTGAAAAGATATTGTTAATATTGTTGAAGTTGGAGAAAAGTTTAGTACAAGTGATCACTGACAAGTTACTTTTGATTTTTTTTTCATCATTGTGGGTAATTTTTTCACAAATTTTAAAGATCTTTATTCATTAAAGGTAAATCTGGGATGATATGGTCAGTGAAAACATGAATGTGGGCTGGAAAAACTTCAGTAAAACAAAATTTTAAGAAAGTAGAGGGAAATGTATGTGTTGAACAGGAAGCAAAGATCCATTGACAGCACGTCGACCCTGGTATACCACATCATTCCAATTCACTCTATTCCTTGCATGCCTTTCACCTTCCTGTATGTTAACGCCCCAATCGCTCAAAGTCTTTTTCACTCGATCCTTCCACGTCAGATTTAGTCTCCCACTTCTCCTTGTAACATTGTAAGGTTAGGTTAAGTCATATTATTTTTGTCGTGTATTTTGTTTTACATCAGGATTCATCACATTTCATAAAAATTACTATTTATTTCTGGGAATATATTCATTCAGACACAGTTAAGGTAAAATATTTTTGTGATGTAACAGTTTTTAAATGAATGCTTTGTAAAACTTACCATCTAGCTGAGACAGCAGAACCTTGGTTACAGAGGATTTGCCTTTGCATCGGCCCTTTCTCAAGCAGCCTTTGATATTATTGCACGTTGAAATTGTGTTTATACTCTCATTGTCTTGCTTCTTATTTCTTATTTTCCAGAAATATGACAAGTTTGTATATAATACATTGTCATGGTACTTTTGATTTACAAGTTTTCATTTTTGAAAATGCAGAAGACACCAAACAAATGCCAGTACTGGTATTTGCATGTCTTATTTGCCAAAAAAGACCAAACATGCTTGACCCATATTTTCTTCAGCCTAGATTCAAGTAGAAACATGTTCTCAACAAAGTTCAAGCTCCGAGTGATTGAATATGCAAAGCAGACTAACAAGTGTGCAGCAGCAAGGGAATTGAAGGTATCAGAAAATGTTTTTTTTAGAGACTGGAGAAAGGTCTCTGCGTAACTTAAGCATATGCTGAAAAACAAATGCGCTAACAGGGGAAAGTGTAACAAGTGGCCATAGTTGGAAGTTGAAGTGGCGAAGTATGTCGGTGAGAATTGACAGAATGGATATGGTGTTATCCGAGTATCAGTTCAAACCTTTGCCTTGAAACTAGCAAGGAAATTAGGCATCACAGATCTTAAGGAGAGCCATGGTTGGTGTACAAGATTTATGAAAAGAAATGATTTTGCACTGATGGAGAATAGAAATATCACAGCATCTTCCGCAAGACCTTGATGACAAGGACATGAAAAAGCAAGCTTCACAGTTGTGCTATCATATATGGCTGACCACACACAACTGATGCCTATGATAATGTTTAAAAAAAGAAAGTTCCAAGGCAAAAGTTTCCAAAAGGTATAATCATCCATATGCTTGAGAAAGGATGGATGGATGAAGGCAGCATACAAATATGGCAGAAAAAGTCTAGAACTTTCAACTAGGGGAATGCACACAGAGAAAAGTCTTCTTGTTTGGTATATGTTTTGGTCACATGTTGTTGAAAGTGTTACTGCTGGGACTATGAAGGAAAACACTATTGTATGGATGTTTCCATAAACAAACCATTCAAGTATGTGATGAGTTCAAAGTTGAACAAGATGATAGAAGGAGATAAGACACACAAAGGGAAGCAACATCCAAGCTTCATCACTAGCAGCATATGTGAATTGATTGTAGAGACTTGGGACACAATCAGACTAAAGATTGTGTTGAAATCTTGTAAGAAATGTGGGATTTTAATGCTCTTGGGAGAACATAAGATGACTTGTTGTGGAATTATGTGACATTGTGATTCAGGATGAAGTTATTGATGATCCTATGGCTGATGATGGTGATCCATATGATGGTGCTGTTCAAGGAGAGGACTGGAAGGAGCTGTTTAGTGCTGAAGACGATGACAAGGAAAATTATTTTGATGGATTTTAATGAAAATGTTAATGAATATGGTATTGTACGTTTCTTTGGTTTTAAGTTTAAGAAAAGTTTATGTTTTAAATGTTAAATTACAGAGGTATAAGTTTGTTGAGTATTCCTGGTAAATTATATGGGAGGGTATTGATTGAGAGGGTGAAGGCATGTACAGAGCATCAGATTGGGGAAGAGCAGTGTGGTTTCAGAAGTGGTAGAGGATGTGTGGATCAGGTGTTTGCTTTGAAGAATGTATGTGAGAAATACTTAGAAAAGCAAATGGATTTGTATGTAGCATTTATGGATCTGGAGAAGGCATATGATAAGAGTTGATAGAGATGCTCTGTGGAAGGTATTAAGAATATATGGTGTGGGAGGCAAGTTGTTAGAAGCAGTGAAAAGTTTTTATCGAGGAGGTAAGGCATGTGTACGTGTAGGAAGAGAGGAAAGTGATTGGTTCTCAGTGAATGTAGGTTTGCGGCAGGGGTGTGTGATGTCTCCATGGTTGTTTAATTTGTTTATGGATGGGGTTGTTAGGGAGGTGAATGCAAGAGTTTTGGAAAGAGGGACAAGTATGAAGTCTGTTGGGGATGAGAGAGCTTGGGAAGTGAGTCAGTTGTTGTTCGCTGATGATACAGTGCTGGTGGCTGATTCATGTGAGAAACTGCAGAAGCTGGTGACTGAGTTTGGTAAAGTGTGTGAAAGAAGAAAGTTAAGAGTAAATGTGAATAAGAGCAAGGTTATTAGGTACAGTAGGGTTGAGGGTCAAGTCAATTGGGAGGTGAGTTTGAATGGAGAAAAACTGGAGGAAGTGAAGTGTTTTAGATATCTGGGAGTGGATCTGGCAGCGGATGGAACCATGGAAGCGGAAGTGGATCATAGGGTGGGGGAGGGGGCAAATCCAAACCTGCTGCCTTGCCGGCTTTTATCTTCCGCAAAGCTTTTACTACCTCTTCTCTGTTTACCAAATCATTTTCCCTAACCCTCTCACTTTGCACACCACCTCGACCAAAACACCCTATATCTGCCACTCTATCATCAAACACATTCAACAAACCTTCAAAATACTCACTCCATCTCCTTCTCACATCACCACCACTTGTTATCACCTCCCCATTTGCGCCCTTCACTGAAGTTCCCATTTGCTCCCTTGTCTTACGCACTTTATTTACCTCCTTCCAGAACATCTTTTTATTCTCCCTAAAATTTAATGATACTCTCTCATCCCAACTCTCATTTGCCCTCTTTTTCACCTCTTGCACCTTTCTCTTGACCTCCTGTCTCTTTCTTTTATACATCTCCCACTCAGTTGCATTTTTTCCCTGCAAAAATCGTCCAAATGCCTCTCTCTTCTCTTTCACTAATAATCTTACTTCTTCATCCCACCACTCACTACCCTTTCTAACCAACCCACCTCCCACTCTTCTCATGCCACAAGCATCTTTTGCGCAATCCATCACTGATTCCCTAAATACATCCCATTCCTCCCCCACTCCCCTTACTTCCATTGTTCTCACCTTTTTTCCATTCTGTACTCAGTCTCTCTTGGTACTTCCTCACACAAGTCTCCTTCCCAAGCTCACTTACTCTCACCACCCTCTTCACCCCAACATTCACTCTTCTTTTCTGAAAACCCATACAAATCTTCACCTTAGCCTCCACAAGATAATGATCAGACATCCCTCCAGTTGCACCTCTCAGCACATTAACATCCAAAAGTCTCTCTTTCGCGCTCCTGTCAATTAACACGTAATCCAATAATGCTCTCTAGCCATCTCTCCTACTTACATACGTATACTTATGTATATCTCGCTTTTTAAACCAGGTATTCCCAATCACAGGTCCTTTTTCAGCACATAAATCTACAAGCTCTTCACCATTTCCATTTACAACACTGAACACCCCATGTATACCAATTATTCCCTCAACTGCCACATTACTCACCTTTGCATTCAAATCACCCATCACTATAACCCGGTCTCGTGCATCAAAACCACTAACACACTCATTCAGCTGCTCCCAAAACACTTGCCTCTCATGATCTTTCTTCTCATGCCCAGGTGCATATGCACCAATAATCACCCATCTCTCTCCATCAACTTTCAGTTTTGCCCATATTAATCGAGAATTTACTTTCTTACATTCTATCACATACTCCCACAACTCCTGTTTCAGGAGCACTGCTACTCCTTCCCTTGCTCTTGTCCTCTCACTAACCCCTGACTTTACTCCCAAGACATTCCCAAACCACTCTTCCCCTTTACCCTTGAGCTTCGTTTCACTCAGAGCCAAAACATCCAGGTTCCTTTCCTCAAACATACTACCTATCTCTCCTTTTTTCACCTCTTGGTTACATCCACACACATATAGGCACCCCAGTCTGAGCCTTCGAGGAGGATGAGCACTCCCCGCATGACTCCTTCTTCTGTTTCCCATTTTAGAAAGTTAAAAAATACAAGGAGGGGAGGATTTCTGGCCCCCCACTCCCGTCCCCTCTAATCGCCTTCTACGACACGCGAGGAATGCGTGGGATGTATTCTTTCATCCCTATCCCCAGGGATAATATATATATTTATACATATATATATACATACACATACACACGCACATATACATACACACACACACACACACACACACACACATATATATATATATATATATATATATATATATATATATATATATATATATATATATATATATATATATTATCCCTGGGGATAGGGGATTAAGAATACTTCCCACGTATTCCCTGCGTGCCGTAGAAGGCGACTAAAAGGGGAGGGAGCGGGGGGCTGGAAATCCTCCCCTCTCGTTTTTTTTTTAATGTTCCAAAAGAAGGAACAGAGGGGGCCAGGTGAGGATATTCCAAAAAAGGCCCAGTCCTCTGTTCCTAACGCTACCTCGCTAACGCGGGAAATGGCGAATAGTTTAAAAGAAAAAAAAATATATATATATATATATATATATATATATATATATATATATTTTTCATTTTTTTATTTTGCTTTGTCGCTGTCTCCCGCGTTATCGAGGTAGCGCAAGGAAACAGACAAAAGAATGGCCCAACTCAACCACATACACAACACATGTACATACATACACGTCCACACACGCAAATATACATACCTATACATCTCAATGTACACATATATATACACACACAGACATATACATATATACACATGTACATAATTCATAGTCTGCCTCTATTCATTCATATCGCCACCTCACCACACATGAAATAACAACCCCCTCACCCCTCATGTGTGAGAGGTAGCACTAGGAAAAGACAACAAACACCACATTGACAGCACGTCGACCCTGGTATACCACATCATTCCAATTCACTCTATTCCTTGCATGCCTTTCACCTTCCTGTATGTTAACGCCCCAATCGCTCAAAGTCTTTTTCACTCGATCCTTCCACGTCAGATTTAGTCTCCCACTTCTCCTTGTAACATTGTAAGGTTAGGTTAAGTCATATTATTTTTGTCGTGTATTTTGTTTTACATCAGGATTCATCACATTTCATAAAAATTACTATTTATTTCTGGGAATATATTCATTCAGACACAGTTAAGGTAAAATATTTTTGTGATGTAACAGTTTTTAAATGAATGCTTTGTAAAACTTACCATCTAGCTGAGACAGCAGAACCTTGGTTACAGAGGATTTGCCTTTGCATCGGCCCTTTCTCAAGCAGCCTTTGATATTATTGCACGTTGAAATTGTGTTTATACTCTCATTGTCTTGCTTCTTATTTCTTATTTTCCAGAAATATGACAAGTTTGTATATAATACATTGTCATGGGACTTTTGATTTACAAGTTTTCATTTTTGAAAATGCAGAAGACACCAAACAAATGCCAGTACTGGTATTTGCATGTCTTATTTGCCAAAAAAGACCAAACATGCTTGACCCATATTTTCTTCAGCCTAGATTCAAGTAGAAACACGTTCTCAACAAAGTTCAAGCTCCGAGTGATTGAATATGCAAAGCAGACTAACAAGTGTGCAGCAGCAAGGGAATTGAAGGTATCAGAAAATGTTTTTTTTAGAGACTGGAGAAAGGTCTCTGCGTAACTTAAGCATATGCTGAAAAACAAATGCGCTAACAGGGGAAAGTGTAACAAGTGGCCATAGTTGGAAGTTGAAGTGGCGAAGTATGTCGGTGAGAATTGACAGAATGGATATGGTGTTATCCGAGTATCAGTTCAAACCTTTGCCTTGAAACTAGCAAGGAAATTAGGCATCACAGATCTTAAGGAGAGCCATGGTTGGTGTACAAGATTTATGAAAAGAAATGATTTTGCACTGATGGAGAATAGAAATATCACAGCATCTTCCGCAAGACCTTGATGACAAGGACATGAAAAAGCAAGCTTCACAGTTGTGCTATCATATATGGCTGACCACACACAACTGATGCCTATGATAATGTTTAAAAAAAGAAAGTTCCAAGGCAAAAGTTTCCAAAAGGTATAATCATCCATATGCTTGAGAAAGGATGGATGGATGAAGGCAGCATACAAATATGGCAGAAAAAGTCTAGAACTTTCAACTAGGGGAATGCACACAGAGAAAAGTCTTCTTGTTTGGTATATGTTTTGGTCACATGTTGTTGAAAGTGTTACTGCTGGGACTATGAAGGAAAACACTATTGTATGGATGTTTCCATAAACAAACCATTCAAGTATGTGATGAGTTCAAAGTTGAACAAGATGATAGAAGGAGATAAGACACACAAAGGGAAGCAACATCCAAGCTTCATCACTAGCAGCATATGTGAATTGATTGTAGAGACTTGGGACACAATCAGACTAAAGATTGTGTTGAAATCTTGTAAGAAATGTGGGATTTTAATGCTCTTGGGAGAACATAAGATGACTTGTTGTGGAATTATGTGACATTGTGATTCAGGATGAAGTTATTGATGATCCTATGGCTGATGATGGTGATCCATATGATGGTGCTGTTCAAGGAGAGGACTGGAAGGAGCTGTTTAGTGCTGAAGACGATGACAAGGAAAATTATTTTGATGGATTTTAATGAAAATGTTAATGAATATGGTATTGTACGTTTCTTTGGTTTTAAGTTTAAGAAAAGTTTATGTTTTAAATGTTAAATTACAGAGGTATAAGTTTGTTGAGTATTCCTGGTAAATTATATGGGAGGGTATTGATTGAGAGGGTGAAGGCATGTACAGAGCATCAGATTGGGGAAGAGCAGTGTGGTTTCAGAAGTGGTAGAGGATGTGTGGATCAGGTGTTTGCTTTGAAGAATGTATGTGAGAAATACTTAGAAAAGCAAATGGATTTGTATGTAGCATTTATGGATCTGGAGAAGGCATATGATAAGAGTTGATAGAGATGCTCTGTGGAAGGTATTAAGAATATATGGTGTGGGAGGCAAGTTGTTAGAAGCAGTGAAAAGTTTTTATCGAGGAGGTAAGGCATGTGTACGTGTAGGAAGAGAGGAAAGTGATTGGTTCTCAGTGAATGTAGGTTTGCGGCAGGGGTGTGTGATGTCTCCATGGTTGTTTAATTTGTTTATGGATGGGGTTGTTAGGGAGGTGAATGCAAGAGTTTTGGAAAGAGGGACAAGTATGAAGTCTGTTGGGGATGAGAGAGCTTGGGAAGTGAGTCAGTTGTTGTTCGCTGATGATACAGTGCTGGTGGCTGATTCATGTGAGAAACTGCAGAAGCTGGTGACTGAGTTTGGTAAAGTGTGTGAAAGAAGAAAGTTAAGAGTAAATGTGAATAAGAGCAAGGTTATTAGGTACAGTAGGGTTGAGGGTCAAGTCAATTGGGAGGTGAGTTTGAATGGAGAAAAACTGGAGGAAGTGAAGTGTTTTAGATATCTGGGAGTGGATCTGGCAGCGGATGGAACCATGGAAGCGGAAGTGGATCATAGGGTGGGGGAGGGGGCAAATCCAAACCTGCTGCCTTGCCGGCTTTTATCTTCCGCAAAGCTTTTACTACCTCTTCTCTGTTTACCAAATCATTTTCCCTAACCCTCTCACTTTGCACACCACCTCGACCAAAACACCCTATATCTGCCACTCTATCATCAAACACATTCAACAAACCTTCAAAATACTCACTCCATCTCCTTCTCACATCACCACCACTTGTTATCACCTCCCCATTTGCGCCCTTCACTGAAGTTCCCATTTGCTCCCTTGTCTTACGCACTTTATTTACCTCCTTCCAGAACATCTTTTTATTCTCCCTAAAATTTAATGATACTCTCTCATCCCAACTCTCATTTGCCCTCTTTTTCACCTCTTGCACCTTTCTCTTGACCTCCTGTCTCTTTCTTTTATACATCTCCCACTCAGTTGCATTTTTTCCCTGCAAAAATCGTCCAAATGCCTCTCTCTTCTCTTTCACTAATAATCTTACTTCTTCATCCCACCACTCACTACCCTTTCTAACCAACCCACCTCCCACTCTTCTCATGCCACAAGCATCTTTTGCGCAATCCATCACTGATTCCCTAAATACATCCCATTCCTCCCCCACTCCCCTTACTTCCATTGTTCTCACCTTTTTTCCATTCTGTACTCAGTCTCTCTTGGTACTTCCTCACACAAGTCTCCTTCCCAAGCTCACTTACTCTCACCACCCTCTTCACCCCAACATTCACTCTTCTTTTCTGAAAACCCATACAAATCTTCACCTTAGCCTCCACAAGATAATGATCAGACATCCCTCCAGTTGCACCTCTCAGCACATTAACATCCAAAAGTCTCTCTTTCGCGCTCCTGTCAATTAACACGTAATCCAATAATGCTCTCTAGCCATCTCTCCTACTTACATACGTATACTTATGTATATCTCGCTTTTTAAACCAGGTATTCCCAATCACAGGTCCTTTTTCAGCACATAAATCTACAAGCTCTTCACCATTTCCATTTACAACACTGAACACCCCATGTATACCAATTATTCCCTCAACTGCCACATTACTCACCTTTGCATTCAAATCACCCATCACTATAACCCGGTCTCGTGCATCAAAACCACTAACACACTCATTCAGCTGCTCCCAAAACACTTGCCTCTCATGATCTTTCTTCTCATGCCCAGGTGCATATGCACCAATAATCACCCATCTCTCTCCATCAACTTTCAGTTTTGCCCATATTAATCGAGAATTTACTTTCTTACATTCTATCACATACTCCCACAACTCCTGTTTCAGGAGCACTGCTACTCCTTCCCTTGCTCTTGTCCTCTCACTAACCCCTGACTTTACTCCCAAGACATTCCCAAACCACTCTTCCCCTTTACCCTTGAGCTTCGTTTCACTCAGAGCCAAAACATCCAGGTTCCTTTCCTCAAACATACTACCTATCTCTCCTTTTTTCACCTCTTGGTTACATCCACACACATATAGGCACCCCAGTCTGAGCCTTCGAGGAGGATGAGCACTCCCCGCGTGACTCCTTCTTCTGTTTCCCATTTTAGAAAGTTAAAAAATACAAGGAGGGGAGGATTTCTGGCCCCCCACTCCCGTCCCCTCTAATCGCCTTCTACGACACGCGAGGAATGCGTGGGATGTATTCTTTCATCCCTATCCCCAGGGATAATATATATATTTATACATATATATATACATACACATACACACGCACATATACATACACACACACACACACACACACACACACACATATATATATATATATATATATATATATATATATATATATATATATATATATATATATATATATATATATTATCCCTGGGGATAGGGGATTAAGAATACTTCCCACGTATTCCCTGCGTGCCGTAGAAGGCGACTAAAAGGGGAGGGAGCGGGGGGCTGGAAATCCTCCCCTCTCGTTTTTTTTTTAATGTTCCAAAAGAAGGAACAGAGGGGGCCAGGTGAGGATATTCCAAAAAAGGCCCAGTCCTCTGTTCCTAACGCTACCTCGCTAACGCGGGAAATGGCGAATAGTTTAAAAGAAAAAAAATATATATATATATATATATATATATATATATATATATATATATTTTTCATTTTTTTATTTTGCTTTGTCGCTGTCTCCCGCGTTATCGAGGTAGCGCAAGGAAACAGACAAAAGAATGGCCCAACTCAACCACATACACAACACATGTACATACATACACGTCCACACACGCAAATATACATACCTATACATCTCAATGTACACATATATATACACACACAGACATATACATATATACACATGTACATAATTCATAGTCTGCCTCTATTCATTCATATCGCCACCTCACCACACATGAAATAACAACCCCCTCACCCCTCATGTGTGAGAGGTAGCACTAGGAAAAGACAACAAACACCACATTCGTTCACACTCAGTTTTTAGCTGTCATGTAATAATGCACCGAAACCACAGCTCCCTTTCCACATCCAGGCCCCACAGAACATTACATGGTTTACCCCAAACGCTTCACATGCCCTGGTTCAATCCATTGACAGCATGTCGACCCCGGTATACAACATCATTCCAATTCACTCTATTCCTTGCACGCCTTTCACCCTCCTGCATGTTCAGGCCCTGAACACTCAAAATCTTTTTCACTTCATCTTTCCACCTCCAATTTGGTCTCCCACTTATCGTTCCCTCCACCTCTGACACATATATCCTCTTGATCAATCTTTCCTCACTCATTCTCTCCATGTGACCAAACCATTTCAAAACACCCTCTTCTGCTCTCTCAACCACACTCTTTTTACTACCACGCATCTCTGTTACCCTTTCATTACTTACTCTATCAAACCACCTCACACCACATATTGTCCTCAAACATTTCATTTTCAGCACATTCACCCTCCTGCACACAACTCTATCCATAGCCCATGCCCCACAACCATATAACATTGTTGGAACCACTATTCCTTCAAACATACCCATTTTTGCTTTCCGAGGTAATGTTCTCGACTTCCACACATTCTTCAATGCTCCCAGAACTTTCGCCCCCTTCCCCACCCTATGATTCACTTCCGCTTCCATGGTTCCATCCGCTGCCAAATCCACTCCCAGATATCTAAAACACTTCACTTCCTACAGTTTTTTTCCATTTGAACTTACCTCCCAATTGACGTGACCCTCAACCCTACTGTACCTAATAACCTTGCTCTTATTCACATTTACTCTTAACTTTCTTCTTTCACACACTTTACCAAACTCAGTCACCAGCTTCTGCAGTTTCTAACATGAATCAGCCACCAGCACTGTATCATCAGCGAACAACAACTGACTCACTTCCCATGCTCTCTCATCCACAACAGACTGCATACTTGCCCCTCTTTCCAAAACTCTTGCATTCACCTCCCTAACAACTCCATCCATAAGCAAATTAAACAACCATGGAGACATCACACACCCCTGCCGCAAACCTACATTCACTGAGAACCAATCACTTTCTTCTCTTTCTACACGTACACATGCCTTACATCCTCGATAAAAACTTTTCAGTGCTTCTAACAACTTGCCTCCCACACCATATATTCTTAATACCTTCCACAGAGCATCTCTATCAACTCTAGCATATGCTTTCTCCAGATTCATAAATGCTACATACAAATCCATTTGCCTTTCTAAGTATTTCTTACATACATTCTTCAAAGCAAACACCTGATCCACACATCCTCTATCACTCCTGAAACCACACTAGTCTTCTCCAATCTGATGCTCTGTACATGTGTTCACCCTCTCAATCAGTACCCTCCCATATAATTTCCCAGGAATACTCAACAAACTTATACCTCTGTAATTTGAGCACTCACTTTTATCCCCTTTGCTTTTGTACAATGGCACTATGCAAGCATTCTGCCAATCCTCAGGCACCTCACCATGAGTCATACATACATTAAATAACCTTACCAACCAGTCAACAATACACTCACCCCTTTTTTGATAAATTCCACTGCTGGAAACACTCCCCTCCTTGTATTTCATCTTTCTAAAAGGGGAAACAGAAGAAGGAGTCACACATGTAGTGCTCATCCTCCTCGAAGGCTCAGATTGGGGTGTCTAAATATGTGTGGACGTAACCAAGGTGAGAAAAAAGGAGAGATAGGTAGTATGTTTGAGGAAAGGAACCTGGATGTTTTGGCTCTGAGTGAAACGAACCTCAAGGGTAAAGGGGAAGAGTGGTTTGGGAATGTCTTGGGAGTAAAGTGGAGGGTTAGTGAGAGGACAAGAGCAAGGGAAGGAGTAGCACTACTCCTGAAACAGGAGTGGTGGGAGTATGTGATAGAGTGTAAGAAAGTAAATTCTAGATTGATATGGGTAAAACTGAAAGTTGATGGAGAGAGATGGGTGATTATTGGTGGATATGCACCTGAGCATGAGAAGAAAGTTCATGAGACGCAAGTGTTTTGGGAGCAGCTGAGTGAGTGTGTTAGTAGTTTTGATGCAGGAGGGTGAAAGGAGTGCAAGGAATAGAGTGAATTGGAACGATGTGGTATACCGGGGTCGACGTGCTGTCAGTGGATTGAACCAGGGCATGTGAAGCATCTGGGGTAAACCATGGAAAGTTCTGTGGGGCCTGGATATGGAAAGGGAGCTGTGGTTTCGGTGCATTATTACATGACAGCTAGAGACTGAGTGTGAATGAATGGGGCCTTTGTTGTCTTTTCCTAGCGCTACCTTGCACACATGAGGGGGGAGGGGTTGTTATTTCATGTGTGGCAAGGTGGCGATGGGAATGAATAAAGGCAGACAGTATGAATTATGTACATGTGTATATATGTATATGTCTGTGTGTGTGTATATATATATATGTATTTATGAGATGTATAGGTATGTATATTTGCGTGTGTGGACGTGTATGTATATACATGTGTATGTGGTTGGGTTGGGCCATTCTTTCGTTTGTTTCCTTGCGCTACCTCGCTAACACGGGAGACAACGACAAAGCAAAATGAATAGAAATATAATATGAAACATTATGGAATGCCATGTGGAAAAACTTTAAAACGTTTAATTTCTGTCCTGATTTTGTTCCATCTCATTACCTGTATATATTTGAAAGATTAGGGAATGCACTGTCAAGAACTAAAAATTTTTGGGACAGATATCTGCAAAATGTACCCTACCATGTAAGTTATTGTTAGGCTACTTTGGCCTACAGGATATTGAAGTGCGTGACTGATAAGAGGAACAACAATGTAACTTTTTGACACACTGAGTTGTGAAAGGAGACATACCTACTGTGTCGCTGAATATGGCTTCTGCTGATTGATACCTCTCAAATCTCCTTTTGGAAAGATAGAGGAGGCATTAGATGATTTAGTGCATGGCTCACAAATAAGCATCATCTGCTCTGTATATTTATAAGCAATAAATGGCCAAGGTATATTGTTGATACAAGCATATGATACTCTCAAAATGAAAACATGGAACATCTGGTCACTGAGACTACTGTTTCTAATGGTATAATCACCAGTAACCTGCCTCTGTGTGCCTCAGGTTGACTTGAGAGAACAGTGTTCTTTCTTTACTCTTCCAGGCTGCCTCTTCGTTTTGGAAACATCCCCCCCGGCTTTGTATTTCTTCAAGATGGTTGGTTCTAACCTTTTGTTAAGGAGAAGAATGCCCAAATTCTTGTTTTTATGCAAAAAGAACAGAAAATATGGGTGCATGTGAGATTTGTAGGTGTACTGGTGCTCAGAATGCATGATTAGGCTGCTGCTTCCTGCAACACTTCATTAGTACCTCGCCTCATTCAGGATATTAAGACCCTGCAGCCCTAAAATGATGATGTTTGTTGAAAATTTTGGGAACCTTGCCAGTTCCATGCCCAGACATCTGCAGTTGATAATCAAGTCCAAAGAAGAGATGACAGAATAGAAAATGTGAAAGTGTGACAGTGCTTTTGGTAATGTATGGAGAGGGAGACAAGGTTTTTAAGAATCTGAAGACAAGAAGTAGAATACTGCACTATACATTAAAATTTTGCTTCCTTAGAATTTAGATTTGGGTTTTAATAACATCATATGTGGGCTAAGTTGAAGAATGAAAAAAGTACAGAACATCGAAAGAAACAAACCCCATCATACCTTGAAGAAGAAATTTAAAGGACCTTTTAAGTAATAATATTTGCTGACTTTGCTTTCCTCAGGCATAAGAGAGCAACAGTTATGTCCACTAATGTTACATTTAACAAACCTTCAAGGCATAGAAGGGAAATTAATGTTGATCCCCTTCAGGACAATTATACTCTCTCATTTAGAATACTGTACTATTATGTGGCAGCATTACCTTCACATTTTAAGGCAGGTGAAATTGCAGAGTTAGAAGATATGCAAAGATCTTTTTTAGTCTTCATTTACATTAGTGAACACTTAAACTACTGGAAATGTTGATGTTTGATTCTCCCTAGCTTTGACAGAGAACTATATCATAGATTTATATTCTGAATCATGTAAAGCATAGTTTCCAATTAGTATTGGAAAATAGTTATCTTTTGGCATGATAGGCATGGAAATTGAAGATGTGTGGTAAATATATGTAGGAATAGATTAAATATCCATAATTATTCACAGTTGAAGCTATTACTTTTTCAGGATATTTTTTTATGTAATAACTAGATCCTGTCCATTCAAATAAGAATGTTAAACTTCCCAATTTACCGCGTACATTGCATTCTGTCATTAACCCTTTCGGGGCTATTGGCATTCATATATGCTTATGTAGCAAGGTGAGATTGGGTCAGTCTACTTTAATTTCCCCACATAAGATTGAAGTCCACTCACATACTAAGGTCTGTTGGCCGGCCTTTGATGACATCTCATAATAAGGACAAGTCATTGGAGCAGCCTGCAGGCCCCCAGTAATCTGCAAGTAACCTTGGTCAGCAGTTGTGCACCTTCTTTTGGCAGTTATCATGTCTGAGGTGCCCACAACTGTGCCCACGCTGTCAGAACAGAATAACCTTAAAGATTTAGATTGCTTGGGACCTTGGCCTTTCCAAATCTTGAAGTGAATGAGCAGAAATTTTGTGTACAGTGTATACAAGTGCAATGTATGGAGACTTAAAAGTCAATAAACTTCAAATAGATGAAGAATTAAGGACTGCAGTACAAGTCAATCAAGACTTTCTTGCTTAATGCCAGCTTTTTAAATGTTCTTTCTTTGTTTCATCTTTGATGAAAGGAAAGCCGATTACTCCAAAAGAAATCCAAATAGGAAAAAAATTAACAAAATTTTATAGTCACCCTTCTTTACAGATATATAATGCATTAGAATATGGTTGCCACTTGTGCAATGTTCAAGAGAAAATGTAGCCGTAAGATAAGAGAGGTAATCAAAGTATTATTGTTCTGATTCAAGATGGCATGAACACACATATTATTCTTAACTTATGCAACTACTCATTATGTTTGCATTATGAAATTTAAATGTAGTCCAAAAGATATTTTGATAAGCAAGCTGTTTATTATCTCAGGTGCTTTTATATAGTGTATTTGGTATAAAATGTTCAACAATTTCTTTTAGTTATTGATGATAGATTGAGCCATAAGTGCTGTTGTGAACATGTAGCAATTCGTGCACATGTTTTGCACATTTATTGAAAAAGGTGCTTTATACAAAAATAATTTTTTGATGTAATTGAATGCTCAATAATACTTCAGCTGACATTAGGTAGGTCGCTATTTTAAATGCTTTGGTATCAACATGGCCATTTATTAACAAATCCTGTAACCAAGAATGTGTTTGAGTGGATGACAAAATTATTACCTTTAATCATATTTGAATATTACATGAAGTTGTGACCACCAGTAAATTTTGTATTTGTTAGTGGTAACAGCATAGTGATGTTCTTACCATTTATAAATGTCATATTGTCTTAGTGGTAACAGCATAGTTAGGTTGTTATTTTGCTTGTTATAAAAGCCTGTTGCAATATTATGATATGACAAGTGGTAAAACATATTTGTTTAATGGAATTGTCAATAGATGGCATTTTTGATTCCAAAACACTGAAAAATTGCAAACCTTCCTGATGTCAGGTGATGATGTGTTACTGAACTTACGATCACTGATTTAAAGGTTATGTATAGAACACCTCCTTTCTATATAAAGATATGCAAAACATTGGCAATTGGTATCAGTAGGTAACAGCACTTTATAGCTATATTGAAATGGAGATGTACCCTCTGAACCAGTGGAGCCAGCTACCAAACACTGGGTTATGATAGCTACCTTTCCTGATTACCTATTGTACCTTATAAAGCTAATGAAGTATTGTTACTACATTAGTTCTTGATGATGATAATGGTTGTTAGCTGAGAATGCTTACATAGTTGATAGTGACAGTGTGTGGATGCCTGGGTTGGTTACTTGTTTGTAGCTGTGATTAGGCCTGTCAGAAGGCTAACTATGGTTTTCAGATGTTACAAACAGCCAATCTAAAAATTATTTATGTATGATTAGTATAATAAAGTATGTTAATTATTACTTTTGTTTTTCTGGAGGTGTATTGATGTTAAGTGAATAGAAAATTGTTGGTTTTGTAAGAGGTTTCCAAAGGGTCTGGAATGTAACCACTATTCTTCTGGAAGGATGAACTTCAGTTAATGATGTTAAGCAAGGAATACATGTTGTACCATAAAGGAAAGTTCAAAAGACTGGTTAGATTGTCATTTTGCAGGCTGTCAAAATTTCTGAATTTTGTAGAATTTTCCAAGAAAAGAAGGGAAGATGGAAAGAGTATTATGAAGAACTGATGAATATGGGAGAAGGGGAGGCAGCAGTTGTTACATGCATGGGTATGGAGGAGGGAAGGAAGAGGATATGATTGCAGGGGTCTGTAGCAAAACGGGAGGTAAGAAGGGCAATAATGAGGCGGAAGGTAGAAAAAAGGCACCTGGAGTGGATGGGATTGCAGCTGAATTACAGCTGATTACAGCTGCATCTTATATGTAATTTAGCTTGGAAACAGAAGGTTGTGCCTGAGGTTTGGGTGAAAGCTATTATTGTTCCTTTATTCAAAGGAAAAGATGTGAAGGATGTATTTAGCAATTATAGGGGAATAAGTCTATTAAGTATACCAGGAAAAGTGCATACATGAATAATAATTGACAGAGTAAGGGAAGTGACTGAATGCAGAATAAGTGAAGAGCAAGTGGGTTTTAGGAAAGGTAGGGGATGTGAGGATCAGATTTTTATTGTAAAAATAACCATGGAAAAGTATTGAGCAAAAGTTAAGAAGTATGTCACTATTATGCATCTAGAGAAAGCATATGACAAGAGTCGATTGGAACGCTTTAAGGGATGGGTCAAGGATATATGGTATAGGGGAAACTGGTGGATGGTGTGAAGGCCTTCTGTAGAGAGTAAATGCATGTGTAAGAGTGGATGGAGAGCCGAGCAAGTTTTGGGATACATGTAGGTGTGAGGCAGGGCTGTGTGATGTTACCGTGACTTTTTAATGTATATACATGGATAGAGTGATAAAAGAGAGGAAACCAAAAGTAGGGAAAATGGGTGCAGAGATGGAGTGTGGCGGTGAGATATGGTGGTTAGTGACAAGCCTCTTTGCGAATGATACCATGTTGTTTGTGGAGAGTGACAAGGAGTTGCAGAAGGTTGTAAGAGTCTTTTATGTTGTAAGTAAGCGTAGGATATTGAAGGTAAATGTAAGTAAAAGTAAAGTAATGGTATTTGAAAGGAAATTGAGTGAAAGTATAGATTTTGTAAAACCATGTAGAGTGAAAGAATAAAGTGTACTAAATTGTGCAGTGGATATGGGGGTGGAGGAAGACTGGAAGAAGTGAGGGAATTTAAGTACCTGGGAGCTGTCTTTTGGTAAGTGTGGTGATGTGGAAGGATAGATAAGGGAGAGTAGTAGGGTAGATGAGTCATTGGGTTCCTTAATAGAATAATGAAGGGTAGAGATGTAAGTGTGGAAGTGAAGAGAGGATTAAGGGATAGCATAGTCCTCCCAACCCTGACCTGAGTTGAGATGGCTAGATGGAATGAAGAAAGAAATTAGAGTATGAGATATGTAGTATGAAAATGAATACAAAAGGAATGAATTGTGAAGTGGTAGAATGAGTGAAACATAATGCTTTGAGGTGGTTTGGGCATATGGAAGGAATGCAAGACTGGGAGTTTATAAGGAGAGTGTAAGGTAGTACAATTAAAGGGGTTGGTGTGAGTGGAAGACCACCTGTGACATGGGCAAATAGGGTGGAAGAATACTGGAAGGAGAGAAACGGAAGAAGAATGCATGGAATGGTGTGTGCGAGGGAGGCATGTAAGGACAGGGATAAGTGGAATCCTTTTGCCATGGCCACCCCTTGATGGGAGTACCCAGAGGGAATTGGTATCAGAGATACAGATAGATAGATTTAGAGGTTCCTGAACTTAAGCAATACAAATTTTAGAGGTTTTATAGGGTTTCTGCCCCTCATCATATGAGAAAAAGTTGAAGTTAATTGCTCAATTAAGATTGACCACTCAGGTATTCATTGTGCCCTTCATGAATAAGGAATGGTTAAGGCTGATTCCTAAGGAAAAAACTATAGGTTTAGTGTACCCACTAATGAATAACATAAAAGGATTTTGATTTTCTTTTTCCTCATGGGAGGATAAGAAATATCACTTTCACACCAAAAAGGTTAAGAATACTGTATAGACTGTTCGTTGGAGAAATGTAACAATTGCCTAAACATGAGCTTACAAATTATGCCAGACCAGCCCTCATGTTGTGGTTTCCTTGGCCTGTAGTGGCTCCAACATCCTGAGTGAGCAGAGGAATTACAAAGCATCTTGTTCAGAGAATGAGCCATAGGGGTAGATAAGTTTCCAAGACAAATTTAAGGTAAGGTAAGATGTTCGATTCTGTAGCATTTTATGATGCAACAGAGAAAACCATGGAAGGAATGGAATGATAAGGAATCATGAGAAAGGAAGAACATGAAATAACAAGGAATCATGTATGAAAAATGATTTGCTCATCATTTGATTTTTGTAGTATTGTGATCAATAATGTTCATCACTTTATTTAGCTGTGAGAATTAGATGTATGTGAGATTTAAGTGTATCATTGACTTCAAATGGGACATCATCGTTTGTTCTTCACCCAGCACAATGTGGTCGCCCTAGCCTCATTTTTGTAATATTTTTATATCATTTTGTATACAGTTCTACATTATTAAGATTTTAGAAGAGATGAAAAACCAGTATTTTGCTCAGTTTGATCAAGTTATGATCTTTATTAACGTTTTTCTACTGGTCAGTGAAATGCAGTTTTTTCCTTTTTTCCCGTATATTAGCAAGTGGCATAATGTGTTAGTGTGTACTAACCAGTATTGTTGCAGAAAGAATTTGAACCACAGCTTGCAAATATTGGTGTCACTTGAATATAAACAGGCTTGTAACTTTTATTGGTTAATGCATGGTAGCCAATCAGTACTAAGAAAGCATTATTTCCAAAAATGTTCAGTACTGTGCCTGAAAATAGCCGGTTCTCAATATCATCCTTGACAGTGTATGACAACCCCGCAGATTGTAGTGAAGAGTAATTTGGGGTGTGTCTCTTTGCAGTGGGTGTGGACAGCCGCGCACGGTGACAGAGAAGCGGGTGGTGGCATAGCTGCGCTTGCTGGCAGGGAGGCGGGTGGTTGCACAGCTGCACAAGTCAGAGGGGAGCTAGGTAGTAGCACGGGGGGATCAAGCTCTCATCTTGTCTGCTGTGTGTGTGGATATGTAGCACAGCGACGGCAGCATCTTGAGAATCATATTCGCACACACACTGGGGAAAGACCCCACCAGTGCCCACACTGTATTCACAAGTGTTCTGACTTGAGCAATCTCAAGAAGCACATTCGAATTCACAGTGGTGAAAAGCCATTTACATGCCCTCACTGTCCATTTCAGACAGGAGATAGTAGCTCACTGAAAAAGCACATAAAACGTCACTTTCCTGCAATGACGGATGTCCATGACTCCAGTAGTATAACCTCTCAGCTTGAACTTCCATAGGAAAACTGCTGCTTAACAGATTATCAGTGTTGGAATTGGGGACTTTGGTAAGATATAGTAAAACCATGTTATTTGCAATAAACATAAGATGTGTAAGCTTTTTATTGAGGATTTGGTGGTATATGATATAATCATAGACATACAGAATGTATGAATCAAATCACCATAATTTTAAACGATGTATTGTTATTGGATAGTGGAGGATATTCTTATGGATTGATTTGGGATGCAGTACCCATTCTCAGTGTTAGATTTTTGTTGTACATAGGAATCTGAATTTGAATTCGTTGCTGAACTAAATTTGTGCTGTTCGTTTGCAGTTGGTCTCAGCATATTCTCATTCTAAAGCAAGGTTGTGCTCTTTGCAGTGGGCGCGCAGCTCTTCGTGGGTATCTGGCAGTGGGCGACGTGACCCAGAAGTGCATACAGGCCTGGAAGATGTACAAATGGGCAATCAGACTGTGTATGGTGGCTCCCATGATGTACAAATGGGTCCTCAGAGGTTGCAAGTAGACCTTCAAAATGTGTATCTTGGATCTCAAAATACTCACAGATGTCCTTATTGCCCTTACACGTCTCGTCTTAGTTCCAACTTGAGACGTCATGTTCGCACACACACTGGGGAAATGCCTTATTCCTGCTCTCGGTGTGACTTTCGTTGTAAAGATGCCAGTTCTATGAAGCGGCACCAGACTACTCATACTCGACGTTCTCTCCCTCCATCACTAAGCCCTGCCAACAGTCGTGCCCAGATTTAATGTAATGTAGATCAAGTGATTTTCCACATCGTGCCAAGATTCTAACATAGTAACTATAACAAAAATATGGTATGGTCTCCTCCTCTTGCTACCATGAAATCCTTAAGCAAAGCAGTTGTATCAGATTCATCAAAGTTATACCATTGTAATGTCTATCATGCTAACTTATATATCATAGAGTTATGGTTGATGTCTGTAATATGAAGCTCTTTACATAGATTGTGCCCACAGTGAATATGACAAAGTTAAGCCATAATGTTTTGAAAAAAAATTCTTGTAGAACTAATGTTTTCATAAACGCCTGCTTTGAAAAAGTTTCATAAAGGAGCACTTTATTGAATCACTCTGTAAGTGATATAAAACTAAAAGTCCAGGCATTTGTCTGAACTAAAATGCATTGTCTAGTTTTTGTGCAGTGGTCATTTGGTTAGTATTAGGCTTTCTTGATATTTGGATATCGATTTAGCAACTTTGCATATATGGGGAAAGTAATTCATGGTTGTTAATTATCTTTTATAAGCTATTGGTCAAAACAGGCATTTCTGTAGTCATAACTGTGGGTTGTGAATATATCTTTTAACTCCAATTTCAGCTACAAGTAAATTATAATTGGTCCAGGGGTAATGAGTAATCATTATTGAGATGGTTATCCATTCTTGAGGGTTTTTGTCGTTTGAATTGATTCTGATTAATGATTGGATTAGAGTGCTTCTTCAGATTATATTATTGGTTGTTAAATAATGTTTTTTCTACACAGTTTCTTTTTTTGGATATGTGACACGTATTTTGGTTGATTAATCATTAAATGAAATCCTGGCTCCACAGCTTTGTGGGACATTGTAAGCTTAACGATGAACATTGCAAACTGATGTTATTGCCTTGTAGCCTCTGAACTGAGTGGCTGGTGTGGCGGTAGTGACATTGTTGGGTCTCTTTACAGTGGGCGGCCCCCCAGATGTACAGTGGGCGGGTGTTGGGTGGGCGACCAGTGATCTGTCCCATCTGTGGGCGCAGCGTCAGTCGCAGTGATCACCTCAAGACTCATCTACGCACCCATACAGGGGAGAAGCCATACATCTGCCCTAGTTGTCCCTACCGATCATCAGACAGCAGCAACCTACAGAAACATGTCAAGAAACATCATCAGTCACATTAACAGAAGCCCAAGAGAATATATGAGCAAAATCCATTGTGAGAAACCTGTGATTTCATATTGAAAAAAAAAAAGTACAAGCCAGAGGGAAATACACAAATGTTTACATGAATGCAAAGTGATGTTTAGATTAACTGAAACCATATATGCGCAAGTATTGTAGTTTTAAGGCAGGATGTTTACTCCAAGGAAAAGAGAATAATTGAATGCTAGTAGAGATCATCTCTGTTGTTTAGAGAATGAATAAAAAAGTAAATTTTATTTATTTTTTAACATACCCAAAACCATTGACCTTTCCTGCAACATTTATCCACACTTGCTCTTCCATCCACATAAGTCCACACACATAAGCACATGAACATACATGGTAGAGCATTCACTCTTGCGTGCACACACACACACGCGCACACACACACACACACACACACACACACACACACACACACACACACACACACACATGCGGTGTAGTGATTAGCATTACTGATCGTGAGTGAGCAAGGGTGCATATGGGTTCAATCCTGGATATGGCAGTCAGGCCACACTCATCCCAGGTGCTCATCCACCCCTCAAGGCTGGTTGATAATTGGGTTCTTGGCTTAGACTAGGTTGTGTGTGTGTATGTGTCAAAATAGCAAAAGAAAAAAAAAAATCTTCATTGAATCTGGGCAGCCATTCAGCAGTAAATACATATTTGAGATATAATTGATAATACAGAACTGGAAAGACGTAATAGTAAGTAGTTCACTCAGCTTACGGTCAAGATAGTGTGGGTGTGTATATACACATAGGAGTAAAAGACATGTTAGATACATACAAGTTTAAGAGATGGAACAACACCAGTGTAAAACTCTGTCCATGTAACACACAAATTGTAATGAAATATAGTAACCACACACACACAAACACACACACACACACACACCTTGTGGTTTAGTTGTTAGTTTTACTCACCACGTGTCCCAGCATGAATTTAGATCCTGGGTACAACAGGCAGCCCACACCCAACATGGATCATCATCATCCTCTTAGGGCTGGTTGATAAAAGTGTACGCTGCTTAGGTTGGAGGGTGTGTGTTTATGTGTGTCTATATACATGCATAGGAGTTGGAGTAAAGACATGATACTTATACATATAAGGCAACACAGGTGTAAAACTCTCACTGTAAGACACCAAAAATAACATACACGCTTGGGTGTACAGAAATTCAAAAAGTTGATTTAGAAAATTAAAGAGATAGGGATCTCATGTGAGTGAAACATCTTTCCTGTACTCTACAACATGGTTTTAGAAAATTTAAGAGATTGGGATCCCATGTGAGTGAAACATCTTTCCTGTACTGTACAGCAGGGTAACAACACATACATATGATATGTATTCTTACTAAAACCAAGTTTATGTACATCAAAAAGGGTGAATTAATCTTAACTTTTTAGTGTTAGGGATATTTGATTTTAGTCAAAGTATGATCAGTTTATAACAAACTGTTCATTAGTTTCTGAGAACTGACAGCTTCCACAATAATTTTTTTGTTTTTCTTACAAAATGTTTCATAGATATAGTAATTCATTATGTGAAATTTCTGTCAAAGGGAGAATCTTTATTTAACATCTCTGGATAAAGCTTAATAATCCAAAAGTACAGATGTGCAAGCATTTCAGTCTATGTCTATTCTCAGTTCACATTTCTTTTTAGATTTTTCAAGTCTGCTAAATAGCCATTGGAAATTTTGAAATCATATGAGATTTACATAATTATGAAGGATACATTACCTTGAACAAATGATTTTTGATAATGCTTTAGTAGTATCTAAGCATAGGTGAACTGTTCGTACAAAGTAACATTGATGTCTCGTACCAGAATGTGCAAAACAGTAACTGAGATTATGCTGCTTTTAGTGAAAAAGTCATCTGAAGTAGAAATACATTCATGACTATTTTTTTTACATTGTTTTGGCTTTTGGTAGAATTTGGCAAAGTTACTGATAGATGATAAAGTGGTTAACTAGAAGTCCGTGAATGATAATTGTTTTTTTTTTTTGAGGGCCCTAGAGTGTGAACATAACCATATTTTGTAGTTGTAGTGGTTACTGAGTGATTTCTGTCAAAGATTGTGAGGGATATTTTTGATTGGCATTTAGTGTTTCATTTGTGGTGTATATGAAGGATATGGCTGGTAGTGTGGATAGAGTTGGAGACTAAACACTGTTTTGTATCTAGGTATGAAAGATCACTTGTGCAAGTCTTGATGAGATGAGCTACAAATTTTTAGCCAGTGATAAAGACAGGGAATGAATATGAGTGTAAATAAAAGGAAATATATTATGAGTGTAAATAAAATTAAATATATTGTTTTAGTGATGGAGGAATTTTCACTGTTTCTGTTGTATTTGTGTATTTGTTTAGAAATTGAGAAGATTGAAGCATAGATATGGATGTTTAGTTGGACAGATAGCTGCATTCATTTAAAATAAGTAGTGAATATATGAGTGTCAGTATGCAATGGAGTGTAATGCTGTGAGTGAAAGAAGTAGAATCTGCTAGAAAATAGCAGTGAGTGGAAGGCAGAGAGTATACATTGTTCAGAAATGGAGAACAATGAAGCATGAATATGGATGTTTAGTTTGATAAATTGCTGCATTCTTTTAAGATAAGTAGTGAATATGAAAGTGCCCGCATGCAAAGATGGAATGCAATGCTGTGAATGAATGAAGCAGAATCTGCCAGAAAATAGCAGTGATTGGAAAGAAGAGTGTATACATTGTGAAGCCCAGAACAGAAAAGTTAAAAGGATGATGTACTTGAAAAAAGAAAACCAAATAAGGAACTTCAGAGAAAAATTAGTAAGAATCTTTAGAAAAGAAAAGCTTTTCTGGTAGGAGGTAGATTAAAATAGAAGAATGTATTGAACATCTGGGAGAATGTTAGTGACAAAGGATGAAGGTTTTAAGAGATTTGAGGTAGTATTTTTAGGCAGGTCAGAAATGGTGAAACAGATTTGTCTTTTGGCACTGTAGAATTACAGGTATTATTAAGAACAGGTTGGAAATGATGAGAGATTTGTCTCTTTGTGCAGTAGGATTAGAGGGAAGGAGGGAGAGGAATAGACAAATGGGAGAGCAGGACATTTTAAAGGAAGAAATGAGAATAGATAAGAAAGCTCATATAAAGAATGGAAAACCTGAGGGTGTATTTGGAGAGGTGAGTGATGTGATTGAAGTGAAATTACCCTGAAGAGGAAGTTGGAAATTTTATAGAAGTGCAGAGTGGTCATTTGCTTAATGATTGGATGAAGCTAGTTTATGTTCCACTGGATAAAAGAAGAAGGGAAGTAAAGTGATTGTAAGACCTTAAGAGGAATAAATCTCTGTAGCATGGGTAGCATGGTTGACAATGTGTATGGTACGATAGTGTCATGAGAATTATTGAACCTCTTGTTGATGAAAAACAAGATGGGTTTAGGTCCTAAAGTGGAAGAGGGTGCAGGTATGTAGACCCAGACCTGGTTTTTGCAGTTAGACAAGTTTGAGTGAAAATTCCATTTAAGAATAAGGCATTTGAAGTATTTCTGGATGTAGAAAAGGTGTATAAGGTGAGTTGTTAAGAGTGTTTACGATGAAAGTTACACAAATGTGAGAATGATTGGTGGTATGATCAAGTGGTTCCCTACTTACATTTGGAAATAACATCCTATTGGCATGGCAGGCATGGAAACTTTCTCAAGTACTACCTCTGAAATCCAAAGATGTTATATGCACAAAAAGAAAGAACATTTTAAACGTCAGGGGCCCAGGACTCTTCATCACCTCGCCTTTTATTATCAAAAACAGTATGCAATGCAACGTAGAGAAGTTTAAGAATGTACTGGACAATTACCTACTAAGCGTACCAGACCAACCATGCTTTGGGGGTTGTGAGGGTCTAAGGGGTATGGCTTCCAACAGCTTGGTCAACCAACAACCCAGTCCAACATCATGGTCCCATCCCAGGTAGTGGGAGTGAAAACCCTTGGAAAACATTTATCAGAAATTCACCTGTTTTGAAGTCAGTATGACAGTGTGTCAGGGTTGTGTGATGTCACCATGGATGAGTCACTCAATTAGACGAGATCCAAGTTAGAGTGAATGTTGCCTCAGTTGCTGTATGCAGATGGTAATGTGTTAAGTGAATCAGAGGAAAAATAGAATAAAATGACAGGCCATTCTTCAATGTATTTAGGGGGAGGATGCTAAAAGTTCATATAAGTAAAGTAAGATGCTAGTGTTTGAAAGAGAGGAAATCAGTGTGTTATGCAATATTGGGAAGAGCTGGTGTTTGTCACTGAGTTCAGAAGTTTAGGAATAAAGTTCAGTATGGATGGTAGTGAAGAAGTTGAAGTTGAAAGTAGTCATGCATTGAAAACTCTGGTGAACTGGACAAATTAAAGTGCAAAAGTGTAAGGAGCTTGCATGTTGGAGTTTGTGTCCCAACTCTGATGTGTGGATGTGAAGCTCAAGTGTAAATAGCTCAAAATAGGTAAGAAAAAGAGCAAAAGGGATGATGGATAACTTAGATGATGATGATGGAATTGTGTGGATAGATGTATGGTTATAGAGAATGAAGATGTGATAAGGATGTGTTTTGTGAAGAAATTGTCAGAGTCTTGGCCTTGTAGAAATTATGATAGATAAAAGGTTGGTTAGATAAAAAGTTGGTCAAAAAGATATACATTAGTACTGTAGAAGGTAGAAGGAGTAGAGGTAGACCATGGAAGAGATGGATGGTTGTAATGAAAGTTGATTAGGAATTGGGTTATTTCATGTAAAGATGTGAAAGGAATGATTGGGGTCCAGATGAAGTGGAGGCATTTTATGTATGAAGGTCATGTGAATAAAGATGTTGGTCTCACTTCGTGAATCGTACATAGCATGCAAAGTGAAAAAGTAAGAAGTGCATGTGGAAGTCCATATTTCATTGAGTGCACAGAGCATTGGTTGAGGATTTAAGTGAGTGAGTTTCAGATCCCCAAGTCCACCTTTTGAAAGCTTGAAATAGTGGTATTGATGGTAAATAGATAGATATATAGATAGGTAGTTAGGTAGATAGAATGCTCTTGAAAATGAGAGTAAGGGCTGTTCATGGGATAGAAAAACTTAAGTGAACATGATGTATAATGGTCAAACTGCACCATCCTCATTGGAGGTTGGAATATCTCGTTATGTGCATCCATTTATATCTTGAAAGTTCTTTAACCATATTGATAACTTGTGTATTTATGGCTTATATTCATGTTTAACATATGTTGCCCAAAATTATAAGGATCTTTTTAATGTTTTTAGGCTAGAGCAATTATTGGTACAGTGAAAGGCATATCGAACTGTTTGCTATGAGCTCCCATCTGAAGCAGACGAGATGGAGTGAGAATTGATTTTATCAGAATGAAATGTATAATAGAGAAATGATTGTTTGTACAGTTGAAGGTTTGGATACATGGAAAGAATGAATGTAGGTATGATTGCCAAAGAGTGAACTTAAGGTTGGTGAAGAGGAATAGAAAAACCAAGAGTATGGTAGGATCTTTCGAAGGAGGTTCTTAAATTTCTTGATGCTTCTGAGAAAGGATGTTTTTGAAGGAAAGGAAAAAATAGTTTCTTTCATGAAATGAAGGAACATCATTCAGAGATAAGAAAACAAGTGAGAAACAATTGAAATAAGACATCATTTGTCTCCTGGAGAAATGACAATCTATGGTTGGGTAATATCGCTGAGGTTACTCTAAGCACTGCACAGTTAGGTGTTGACATGTCTAACTGACACCACCTTGTTTATTTAGTGTTTTGAAATGCTTGATTTTTTTTTTGCTTTCAAATAGATTATCACATGGGTCACTAAACTCCTTATCACAGAGGAAATACTGCTCGATGTTGTCTGTACTTAACATTCTGCTCTAACATCCTTCTGATATCGTAGCTGAAGGGTACCTGAAGGACTCATGCAATTGTGTATGAGGAGCAGCGGCCTTTCTCTGTCTGTTCTTGGCACTGCTTCGCTAACTTGGAAAACGGAGATCAAGTATGAAAAGAAATCTAGAATCCTGTTGTTGTTTCGAAGACAGCCACTTGTTTTCAATGTAATGTGCCACATTCTGGGCTGTGGTAGTCTTGGTGTAAGATTAGAGATATTATCTAGTGTTTCTTTCTGCATGAAATTCTATGCATTATACAGTGATGCATGACCTCCACTTTATAAAGGTACAAGAACTCTATAGAACAACCATTAATGTGGCATGCATAAGTTCCTTACCTTTTATTGGATGCAACATTGGTATCATAACAGATCCTTACCTTTACTTCAAATTATGCAACCATAGCATCATGATAGATTCCTACCTTTACTTTATATTGGATGCTACCATGACATCATAATAGATTCTTACCTTTACTTCCTATTGGATGCAGTTGTGGTATCATAATAGATCCATACTTTTGCTGCATATTGGATACTACTGTAGCATCATAATAGAGTGTGTTTGAGAGAGTAGAAGAGGGTCTGTTTAAATGGTTTGGACACATGTAGAGAATGAGTGAGGAAAGATTGACCAAGATGATATATGCGTCAGAGGTGGAGGGAACAAGGAGATGTGGGAGACCAAATTGGAGGTGGAAGGATGGAGTGAAATAGATTTTGAGCTATCAGGGCCTGAACTTACATGAGTGTGGAAGGCGTGCAAGGAATAAAGTGAATTGGAACAGTGTGGTATACTGAGGTGGACTTGCTGTCAATTAATTGAACCAGGGCATGTGAAGCGTCTGGGGTAAACCATGGAAAGTTTTGTGGAGCCTGGATGTGGAAAGGGAGCTGTGGTTTCAGTGCATTATACATGACAGCTAGAGACTGAGCGTATACGAATGTGGCCTTTGTTGTCTTTTCCCAGCACTACCTCACGCACATATGGGGGGAGGTGGATGTCATTTCATGTGTGGCAGGGTGGCGATGGGAATGAATAAGGGCAGCAAGTATGAGTTATGTACATGTGTATATATGTATATGTCTCTGTATGTATATATATATGTATACGTTGAAATGTATAGGTATGTATATGTGTGTGTGTGGACTTGTATGTATATACATACTTATTTGGGTGGGTTGGGCCATTCTTTCGTCTGTTTCCTTGCATTACCTTGCTAACACGGGGGACAGCGACAAATTATAATGAAATGATATAGATGAAATACGTTGAAATATATATGTATGTATATGTGCGTGCGTGGGTATTTATGTATATATGTTTGTATGTTGGTGGGTTGGGCCATTCCTCGTCTGTTTCCTTGCACTTTCATGTGTGGCAGGGTGGCGACAGGAATGGATGAAAGCAGCAAGTATGAATATGTACTTGTGTGTATATGTATATGTATGTGTATGTATACGTTGAAATGTAAATGTATGTAAATGTGTGTGCGTGGGCGTTTATGTATATACATGTATATGTGGGTGGGTTGGGCCATTCCTTGTCTGTTTCTTTGCATTACCTTGCTAACACAGGAGATGGCGATTACGTAAGATAGATAAATAAAACTTTTGCTTCATATTGGATACAACTATGGCATAATTATGTATCCTTACTTTTACTTCCAATTGAGTACTTCTTTGGCATCATAAGTGATCCTTACCTGTACTTCATATTGGATGCTACTGTGGCATCACAATAAGTCCATACCATTGCATGTTTGATGTCATTGTGGTGTTATGAAAGAAGATAAGTTGCCAGAAATTGAGGCATCAATATTATGGATCCAGATTTAGTAATGGTGATGGTGTAAGGTTCCTATTTCACATGGGCTAAGCTTGCATAGTATGTCACATGGGCAGAGCTTGCATAATTTCCTGCTAACTGCTGTAGAGTGAGCTTTGATCTTTCAATTATAATCCCTAAATCATATGGAAAATGTCATTATTTATTTATTATTCTTAAATATTTCACTTCTGTAGGCTTTGAATTGAGTCATAAACTAATAATGACTGTCACTTGGATGGGCAGAGCTTACATAGAGGAGCTTCGATTTCCCACCAACTCCTCCTGCATGGACATAAGTATTTCGCTCCAAAAAATTGCATGGAAGGTAACTTTATTTTTTTTTGTAAAGATCTCTGCATAAGGCTTTTAGCTAGCTTTTAAATATTTAGATATTTAAGAAAATAATGGAAAATAAGGCAGGAAAGATGGAGTGAGCCAGCGAAGAAACAAAAGTTTAACTTTTTTTATAGTTATTTTTTCTTCATACTTGTTTGCCATTTTCCATGGAGCAGAGGAAGAATGTCCTTACCTGGTCACATCCTCTCTCTAGCTGTCAATTGTAATGCACCAAAACTAACACTTTCTGTCCATGGCTAGACCCTACGCACCTTTCTTTGGTTCCCTTCAGACTACTTCATATGTCCTGGTTCAGGTCAGTGACATCATGTTGTTTCCTTGTATACCATATTGCTCCAGGTTGCTCTATCCCATATATGCATCACATCCACTCCTCACATCCTCCTGCATGTTTAAACCCAGTCCCTCAAAGCATCTTTTACTTCATCCTCCTGTCTTGTCTAAGGTCTCTCCACTCTCATTGTTACCTCCACTTACAAATATACCTTCTTAATCAACCTCCCCTCACTCATCCTTTCTATATACGTAAACTATTGCTGTACACCCTAATCTGCTCTTTCATCCATGCTCTTCTTGCCCTGTCATTTCTTACTCAGTTGTACTTACTTGCATCACATATCATTCTTTTGTGTTATTCTCCCATAGATTCTTGAGAGCAATTATCTGATCCTTGATATTTTTTCCATTCTTGAAGCTACATTGTTACTCTCCAATATGATGCTCTGTGCATGCCACCACTCTCATTCACCATTGCCCCAAACAGTTTAACAGGTATACTCAACAAAACAAGAATTTGTGTAATTCAAACATTCACAGTTGTACCCTTTCCCTTTTACAGTGTTACTGTACAGGCATAGTGCCAGTCCTCAGGCACCTCACCTTGAGCCGTAGATACACTGAAAATCCTAAATGACCTGTCAACAATGTTGTCAATGTCACCCCCTTTCTTAAGAAGTTCAACTGCAACCCCATCCACTCATCATACTACACAAACCACTTACCGTGACACTCACACTTAATGTACCTCCATGCCCCATACACCCCACATTTACTAGTCCTTTAAAATATTCATTTTATCTCCCTCTACACCTCTTCTCTAACTTAGCCAATAATATACACTACTTTCACATTTGTTCTTCACTGTTCTCTTCATCAAGTCCTAACATAACTCCTAAACTAATACTTATCTAGATAATCTCTAACTTGTAACTGATTTGTAATTTGTGTAAATATATACTATATGTTGGGGAGGTGAATGCAAGAGTTTTGGAGAGAGGGGCAAGTGTGCAGTCTGTTGTGGATGAGAGAGCTTGGGAAGTGAGTCAGTTGTTGTTCGCTGATGATACAGCGCTGGTGGCTGATTCATGTGAGAAACTGCAGAAGCTGGTGACTGAGTTTGGTAAAGTGTGTGAAAGAAGAAAGTTAAGAGTAAATGTGAATAAGAGCAAGGTTATTAGGTACAGTAGGGTTGAGGGTCAAGTCAATTGGGAGGTAAGTTTGAATGGAGAAAAGCTGGAGGAAGTGAAGTGTTTTAGATATCTGGGAGTGGATCTGGCAGCGGATGGAACCATGGAAGCGGAAGTGAATCATAGGGTGGGGGAGGGGGCGAAAATTCTGGGAGCCTTGAAGAATGTTTGGAAGTCGAGAACATTATCTCGGAAAGCAAAAATGGGTATGTTTGAAGGAATAGTGGTTCCAACAATGTTGTATGGTTGCGAGGTGTGGGCTATGGATAGAGTTGTGCGCAGGAGGGTGGATGTGCTGGAAATGAGATGTTTGAGGACAATATGTGGTGTGAGGTGGTTTGATTGAGTAAGTAATGTAAGGGTGAGAGAGATGTGTGGAAATAAAAAGAGTGTGGTTGAGAGAGCAGAAGAGGGTGTTTAGAAGTGGTTTGGTCACATGGAGAGAATGAGTGAGGAAAGATTGACCAAGAGGATATATGTGTCAGAGGTGGAGGGAACGAGGAGAAGTGGGAGACCAAATTGGAGGTGGAAAGATGGAGTGAAAACGATTTTGAGTGATCGGGGCCTGAACATGCAGGAGGGTGAAAGGCGTGCAAGGAATTGAGTGAATTGGAACGATGTGGTATACCGGGGTCGACGTGCTGTCAATGGATTGAACCAGGGCATGTGAAACGTCTGGGGTAAACCATGCAAAGTGTTTGGGGCCTGGATGTGGAAAGGGAGCTGTGGTTTCGGTGCATTATTACATGACAGCTAGAGACTGAGTGTGAACGAATGGGGCCTTTGGTGTTTTTCCTAGCGCTACCTCGCACACATGAGGGGGGAGGGGTTTGTTATTCCATGTGTGGCGAGGTGGCGATGGGAACAAATAAAGGCAGACAGTATGAATTATGTACATGTGTATATATGTATATGTCTGTGTGTGTATATATATGTGTACATTGAGATGTATCGGTATGTATATTGTGCATGGGTGGACATGTATGTATATACATGTGTATGTGGGCGGGTTGGGCCATTCTTTCGTCTGTTTCCTTGCGCTACCTCGCTAACGCGGGAGACAGCGACAAAGCAAAATAAATAAATAAATAAATATACTATAACCATGGAAGCGGAAGTGAATCATAGGGTGGGGGAGGGGGCGAAAATCCTGGGAGCCTTGAAGAATGTGTGGAAGTCGAGAACATTATCACCGAAAGCAAAAATGGGTATGTTTGAAGGGATAGTAGTTCCAACAATGTTGTATGGTTGCGAGGCGTGGGCTATGGATAGAGTTGTGCGCAGGAGGGTGGATGTGCTGGAAATGAGATGTTTGAGGACAATATGTGGTGTGAGGTGGTTTGATCGAGTAAGTAATGTAAGGGTAAGAGAGATGTGTGGAAATAAAAAGAGCGTGGTTGAGAGAGCAGAAGAGGGTGTTTTGAAATAGTTTGGGCACATGGAGAGAATGAGTGAGGAAAGATTGACCAAGAGGATATATGTGTCGGAGGTGGAGGGAACAAGGAGAAGTGGGAGACCAAATTGGAGGTGGAAAGATGAAGTGAAAAAGATTTTGAGTGATCGGGGCCTAAACATGCAGGAGGGTGAAAGGTGGGCAAGGAACAGAGTGAATTGGATCAATGTGGTATACCGGGATCGACGTGCTGTCAATGGATTGAATAAGGGCATGTGAAGCATCTGGGGTAAACCATGGAAAGTTCTGTGGGGACTGCATGTGGAAAGGGAGCTGTGGTTTGGGCATTATTGCATGACAGCTAGAGACTGAGTGTAAACGAATGGGGCCTTTGTTGTCTTTTCCTAGCGCTACCTCACACACATGAGGGGGGAGGGGGATGTTATTCCATGGGAATGAATAAAGGCAGACAGTGTGAATTGTGTGCATGTGTATATATGTATGTGTCTGTGTGTGTATATATATGTGTACATTGAGATGTGTGGGTACGTATATTTGCATGTGTGGACATGTATGTATATACATGTGTATGGGGGTGGGTTGGGCCATTTCTTTCGTCTGTTTCCTTGCGCTACCTCGCAAACACGGGAGACAGCGACAAAGCAAAATAGATAAATAAATATACTATTTACAATAATTGAAAAACATTTGTTTTGTAACCAAATTTTTCCTTGTCTCTGCTTCGGACAAGTATAGTGTAGACTTAGGTAAACTTTGGCAATTACATAGAAAATGGATGCTATTGGACACCATTTGAAGGGTGAAACACTGGCAAAAACTATTCAAATGAAAGAAGTAACTGAGGAAAGCTTAGATTACTACCACCATGGATTCAAACTTCAGGAACTTAAAAGCCAATTTGGCAGGAATCTTGAATGTACGATTATTTGTAGGGGAGGACCCAGAGAAGTTTTTGGATACCATGAAGTGGATGGGACCATGGGAGCCAAAATGAGTCATAAGATGGGAGAGAGTTCTGATGTTCAGGATGTATTAACCCCTTTTCTAATGCATTTTAATTTGTGTTAGATAAACACTGTATTGAATTCATTTTTGAATTGTGTACATGTAGTAAAACAACACAGTATTTCATTTGTAAAATTTGTATGCAGAGGCAAAGTAGCACAAAACATTTTGTTACAGAAATTAGTATTGTACAAAATATTACACTTTGAAATGAACTGTTTGATACTGGTATTATCCTAAGATATCATGAATATAAAAAGCACTGTGAAAAAAAATATGTTTAGTTCTAATAAACTTTTTATTTTAGAAAGATGTATTTTATATACTCTTGGTATTTCTTTTTTTTTTTTTTTTTTTTTTTTTTTTTTTTTTTTTTTGCCACTGTCTCCCGCGTTTGCAAGGTAGCGCAAGGAAACAGACGAAAGAAATGGCCCAACCCACCCCCTTACACATGTATATACATACGTCCACACACGCAAATATCCATACCTACACAGCTTTCCATGGTTTACCCCAGACGCTTCACATGCCTTGATTCAATCCACTAACAGCTCGTCAACCCTGGTATACCACATCGCTACAATTCACTCTATTCCTTGCCCTCCTTTCACCCTCCTGCATGTTCAGGCCCCGATCACACAAAATCTTTTTCACTCCATCTTTCCACCTCCAATTTGGTCTCCCTCTTCTCGTTCCCTCCACCTCTGACACATATATCCTCTTGGTCAATCTTTCCTCACTCATTCTCTCCATGTGCCCAAACCATTTCAAAACACCCTCTTCTGCTCTCTCAACCACGCTCTTTTTATTTCCACACATCTCTCTTACCCTTACGTTACTTACTAGATCAAACCACCTCACACCACACATTGTCCTCAAACATCTCATTTCCAGCACGTCCATCCTCCTGCGCACAAGATAATGTTCTCGACTTCCAAACATTCTTCAAGGCTCCCAGAATTTTCGCCCCCTCGCCCACCCTATGATCCACTTCCGCTTCCATGGTTCCATCCACTGCCAGATCCACTCCCAGATATCTAAAACACTTCACTTCCTCCAGTTTTTCTCCATTCAAACTCACCTCCCAATTGACTTGACCCTCAACCCTACTGTACCTAATAACCTTGCTCTTATTCACATTTACTCTTAACTTTCTTCTTTCACACACTTTACCAAACTCAGTCACCAGCTTCTGCAGTTTCTCACATGAATCAGCCACCAGCGCTGTATCATCATCGAACAGCAACTGACTCACTTCCCAAGCTCTCTCATCCCCAACAGACTTCATACTTGCCCCTCTTTCCAAAACTCTTGCATTCACCTCCCTAACAACCCCATCCATAAACAAATTAAACAACCATGGAGACATCACACACCCCTGCCGCAAACCTACATTCACTGAGAACCAATCACTTTCCTCTCTTCCTACCCGTACACATGCCTTACATCCTCGATAAAAACTTTTCACTGCTTCTAACAACTTGCCTCCCACACCATATATTCTTAATACCTTCCACAGAGCATCTCTATCAACTCTATCATATGCCCTCTCCAGATCCATAGATGCTACATACAAATCCATTTGCTCTTCTAATTATTTCTCACATACATTCTTCAAAGCAAACACCTGATCCACACATCCTCTACCACTTCTGAAACCACACTGCTCTTCCCCAATCTGATGCTCTGTACATGCCTTCACCCTCTCAATCAATACCCTCCCATATAATTTACCAGGAATACTCAACAAACTTATACCTCTGTAATTTGAGCACTCACTCTTATCCCCTTTGCCTTTGTACAATGGCACTATGCACGCATTCCGCCAATCCTCAGGCACCTCACCATGAGTCATACATACATTGAATAACCTTACCAACCAGTCAACAATACAGTCACCCCCTTTTTTAATAAATTACACTGCAATACCATCCAAACCCGCTGCCTTGCCGGCTTTCATCTTCCGCAAAGCTTTTAGTACCTCTTCTCTGTTTACCAAATCATATTCCCTAACCCTCTCACTTTGCACACCACCTCGACCAAAACACCCTATATCTGCCACTCTATCATCAAACACATTCAACAAACCTTCAAAATACTCACTCCATCTCCTTCTCACATCACCACTACTTGTTATCACCTCCCCATTTGTGCCCTTTCACTGAAGTTCCCATTTGCTCCCTTGTCTTACGCACTTTATTTACCTCCTTCCAGAACATCTTTTTATTCTCCCTAAAATTTAATGAAACTCTCTCACCCCAACTCTCATTTGCCCTTTTTTTCACCTCTTGCACCTTTCTCTTGACCTCCTGTCTCTTTCTTTTATACGTCTCCCACTCAATTGCATTTTTTCCCTGCAAAAATCGTCCAAATGCCTCTCTCTTCTCTTTCACTAATACTCTTACTTCTTCATCCCACCACTCACTACCCTATCTAATCAACCCACCTTCCACTCTTCTCATGCCACAAGCATCTTTTGCGCAATCCATCACTGATTCCCTAAATACATCCCATTCCTCCCCCACTCCCCTTACTTCCATTGTTCTCACCTTTTTCCATTCTGTACTCAGTCTCTCCTGGTACTTCCTCACACAAGTCTCCTTCCCAAGCTCACTTACTCTCACCACCCTCTTCACCCCAACATTCACTCTTCTTTTCTGAAAACCCATACAAATCTTCACCTTAGCCTCCACAAGATAATGATCAGACATCCCTCCAGTTGCACCTCTCAGCACATTAACATCCAAAAGTCTCTCTTTCGCGCCCCTGTCAATTAACACGTAATCCAATAACGCTCTCTGGCCATCTCTCCTACTTACATAAGTATACTTATGTATATCTCGCTTTTTAAACCAGGTATTCCCAATCATCAGTCCTTTTTCAGCACATAAATCTACAAGCTCTTCACCATTTCCATTTACAACACTGAACACCCCATGTATACCAATTATTCCCTCAACTGCCACATTACTCACCTTTGCATTCAAATCACCCATCACTATAACCCGGTCTCGTGCATCAAAACCACTAACACACTCATTCAGCTGCTCCCAAAACACTTGCCTCTCATGATCTTTCTTCTCATGCCCAGGTGCATATGCACCAATAATCACCCATCTCTCTCCATCAACTTTCAGTTTTACCCATATTAATCGAGAATTTACTTTCTTACATTCTATCACATACTCCCACAACTCCTGTTTCAGGAGTACTGCTACTCCTTCTCTTGCTCTTGTCCTCTCACTAACCCCTGACTTTACTCCCAAGACATTCCCAAACCACTCTTCCCCTTTACCCTTGAGCTTCGTTTCACTGAGAGCCAAAACATCCAGGTTCCTTTCCTCAAACATACTACCTATCTCTCCTTTTTTCACATCTTGGTTACATCCACACACATTTAGGCACCCCAATCTGAGCCTTCGAGGAGGATGAGCACTCCCCGCGTGACTCCTTCTTCTGTTTCCCATTTTTAGAAAGTTAAAAAAAAAAAATACAAGGAGGGGAGGATTTCTGGCCCCCTGCTCCCATCCCCTCTAGTCGCTTTCTACGACACGCGAGGAATGCGTAGGAAGTATTCTTTCACCCCTATCCCCAGGGATAATATACATATATATATACATATATATATATATATACACATACACACACATACACACATGGTATTTCTTACGTCGAAAATATGTACACAGGTGTAAAAGGCAAGAGCCAAGGGTATGAAATTGATATAAAAAAAAAAATTTTCATCCCGATTTCCAGTGCTTGAATTTGCTCTGCTTATTTGCTAGTCTCATTTATCGACTAGTTGGTTATCCATAAAAATGTTGAGAAACTACGTAAATCTGTCATTTGGATTAGGTTAGTTATTGACAGTGTTAGTTTTTAGATATGGAAATGTGGAGCATATTAGATAAGAGATATGGTTGACTTCACTTGTAAGTGTTACTCTCATGTACTATTAGTCAACTTGTTTGTCATAAGTAAGAATGCTGAAAGACATCACAGTACTCTCATGTGGATCATGTTTGTAACTGACAGTGTTACTTTCCAAATATGGAAATTATAGGGCAAGCTGAATAAGATGTAGGGTGGATTTTTCTTTCAGCCAACTTATAGCATCAGGAGTATCAGAGTTGGAGATTTTCTCTTCATCAGATGTTGCATTATTTACTTTGTTGTCACTGCATGAGTCTTCAATGTCTTTGCATTTGTAACTGCTCTCAGGATCATCATCGCTTAGCTGGATAAATGCGACCAGAAATAGTCAGACATTTCACCCTTCAGTCATCTGCTGGGAATGTGATTTCTATTTTTTTGTGATTATGATTTTTGTGTTAAGGGGAGAGAATTTTACACTCATGGTGCCTTGTCTTTTGACCTATATGTACAGTGTCTTTTCCCAGCCTTAGCCTGGCAACCATTTATTAACCATACCTGAAGGGAGGATGAACAGCTTGGTTGGCCATGTGCCAACTGTTGTGCTCAGGATTAAATCCAGGCAGGCCCATGTGTGAATCATAGTCAGTGATGCTAATCAATGTTTCATGTGTGCTGCTTTCTCTTGGAGCCTTCTCTAGGCATATAGCTTTCAGTACAAAAGCATCCCAAGTTATCTTGGATTAACAATTTTTAATACAAAACCCTACTTTAATTTTGAGGATATTAAGGGAAAGGGGGTTAGATTCACGTGGAATTAGAAATCGTTGTTTGGGCAAAGATGGATATGTTTGAAGGTATTGACTCCCTGACAGTTTTGTATTGCTGTAAGTCATGGACCTTTAATGCAAAAGAAAGTAAGAGAGTGGATTTGTTGAAAATGGAGGAATTTATGTTGTGTGAAGCAGGTTGATCTTGTAAGGAATGACAGAGCAAGAAAGACATGAAGTCTGCTGTAGGGCTGTTACTAGGTTGTGCTAAAATGATTGGATATAAAGAGAGAATGAGCAAAGAAAGACTGATTATAAGGGTCTATGTGTCAAAAGTGGAAGAAGGAAGGGGAGAGGGGAAACCAAGGAGGGGGGGAAATGTGGGTTACACTTCTTGATTACGCTATGGGCACCACCCATATTTACCACATTATAAATACCAATTCAACAATCAGCATATCTCAGAACCCCTCATGCCTAAGATGCAACTTTCGTATTTTACTAGCAAAATATATTCCTGCATATCACAACACTCCTTAACCTATGCCCAGCCTGATGGATGTGATTGGCTTCATAAGCATTGTCATGCCATGCTGATTCTTAAGGGAGGAGCTTCACCCTGAAGGCTTTATAAAGCAGGTATTATTATTAGAGCATCTATATTCTTTATCTTGGGCCTATGACTTAGCCTTGCCAGTACATCTTGAAAAATCTCTTGTAGGCACATCTGCTTCCTAGCAAGAATACAGGCCTTTTCTACCTTGGACACCTTCTTAGGACCCATTATTAGATATTAGTAGGGGAAAAATATTACCTGGAAGTGAAAATATTAAATGAGGACAACAAGCAAAGTTACATATCTTCACTCTTAATACAGTAGTGTCGTGATATAGATCAGTTCAGTATGATGATCCAGACATAACATGGGTTCCTGAGTTAGTAACATTTTTTCACTAACTTGAGCTTTCACAGTATAACACGAGCCTAGTTGGCCATGCACCAAAAGGTGTCAATGCTGTGCATGCCACACTGCCCAACACATTCAGTTCTCTGGTAAAATTCAGAGTTTAACGATCCCTCATTTGCCACTTGTTTAGTTCTATACCTCTGCCCACTTGAACTAGTCACCACTATGCATAAGCATCTGGCAAGTACTCCTACCACTAATTAGCTTGTTCAAGATAGAGAGAGACCTCTTTTAATGGAGCCTCTTGTAATAGATATGAAAAACAGATATCAAGAAAAATATTTAGTAAGTATACCATATTACAATTGTGCTATATAATACACCTTTTTCCCCCCGACCAAAAAAAATGTGTTCCAGAAGTCACCCTGCATCCAACACACTAAGCATTAGCCATAATTTCAAGTGCCATTGTATGACATATGGGTTCTCACAACCTCTGTATTTGATAAATCAGTACCTTGTAAATGATCTTGAATAATTTATTTTATACACTCATGGATTCTTGATGGAACAAAGACCATGTAATGCTCTAGATGTTGTTATGAAAGATCTAGTAAATCGCCTCCCCCACCAGTAACTGAGGGCCATGGATAAGGCTTCTTTCCTTCCCCACCAGTACCTGAGGGCCAAGAATAAGGCTTCTTTCCTGCCCTTGTCTCCCCCAAGTACCTGAGGGCCAAGAATAAGGCTTCTTGCCTCCCCTTGCCTCCCCCACCAATACTTGGACTGGTCATTTTGTAGGTACTAGTCCAGTGCAATCTTAAACATCTCTGTTGTGCATCCTATGCTGTTTCCATCAACAGCTGTTAAGATGTTGAAGAGTCTTTGGCCCCATATGTTTAAAGGCGTTCTCTCTTTTCATGCTTATTGCACCTTTAGATTTCAAAATTAGTATTTTCCATGCCTGTCGTGCCATTAGGATGTTATTTTTCAGTCTAAGCTAGAAACTATACCTTCAGTGACCTTCCAGGTATAGATGATGATACCAGGAATAGATGTAATGAAGGTTTCCCATACAAGGAATAAACTGCTGGAGATGATGGAGAGCAATTCAGGAATGTGCAGGTGCACTGTCGGAGCACTGCTGCAGTAATCAGCAGTGTACAGTTTTAGAATATTTACAGTTCAGGGAAGGCAGTGCAAAGTGGTTATCTCATGGTTAAAAACATCTTACCTAGTAGATACTTAATTGTATTTTTATATATTTTTTACCCATTTTTCTCTTTCATTTTTATGACAAATTCATGGATTAAAATAAGTTACATATTATATGAGAAGAATGATAATGGAAATATGATTGGATAGCATAGTGTGTGCAGTTTAGGTGGGTGAAGTTAGTGATTGTATTTAAATAAAAAAAATTTTTTAATGATATGGTAAATTGTATTTTATTTATATCTTGTAGGTATCTTTTGTATAGTTCTCTTTGGTAGGTTCTTACCTAATGCTTGAACTAATAAACATGTACATATTCAGAAATGATATATAACAAAACCTTACCTAGCCTATCCCAGATTCCTGAAGAAATAGTCAGATACCTGTTTAACAATTCAGTATGTGTCATATAAAAATTTATAGATTAACCAGCTCTACCAGGCAGATGCAGTTATCAAGGCCAAATAGGTGTGGCATACTGTCTCCATTGTGCTGGAAATACCTTTTACTGCATCATAGTGGTCAACTTTTGGTGCTTAAAGATATTTTTCTCCCTTTTTCTCCTTTGGTTGTTGTTCTTATCATCCATATATCATCTTTGGCCAAAATCACTTCTTATTTCACAGTTTCTTCAAATTATAGTTTAACCTACATGTTAGCTGCATACTTGATTTCAGATCCCAGGTTCTTCTTAGAAGATTCAATTCCACTCATGCATCCTTTGTCAGTGTACTCTGCAGTTTACCTACCAGTGATTGTGTTTATATTTATTTCCCGAACAGCATCTCCCAAGATTGAAAACAAATCTCTCTTATGATTTTGTTTTTCATTTTTTCTCAACCTCCAGAAGCTTCCAAAGACTGGACTCCTTTTTTTCTTGTATTTCTGCTCTACTCAGTGCTTGACTTTTAGCCCCAATTGTTTGTTGTTTCCTGCATCATATTCCTTCAGATTTCCTCTTCCTCTGCTTCTCAATGCAAGAATATCCCTTTTGAAGGCTTATTTCTAGACCCTGTTCATTTTTCATTCTCATTTCAAGCTCTGTAATACTTTGTCAAATGCCTTTTGAGATAACTGATGTCTTATGCTGTTTTAATCCAGTGTCCCAAATCTTTTCCTTTAGAAGATGCACCTTTTACTCTAGCTTTTAAAATCTTTCCATAATCCTGTACACCCCTAAAGTGACTTAAATACCCGTAGACTGTATGTCTTTGATATCATCTTGATATTGTGTTTCCTTATTTTATAATTCTCAAGTTTTTCAAAATGATATTCATCTGCTCTCCTTTGAGTGGACATTGTTTCCACACCTCCCTTTCACTCATATGCATATTAGCGTTGTTCAGAGGCTAGCATCTTGTCTTTTGTACCACTTGATCTTACACAGCTGTGTGTGTCATCCTCAGCTATGTCAGTGGAAGACTGCTTGAAGAAGAGACCAGTAGAGGGAGGGCTGTTATGCTTTGAGCTGCAGTAGGTGAACCTTAAACAGAATTAATTTTCTTGTGGCTATTCCTCCCAGCTGGTTGTCTAGCTATCCAAGGTGCTTAACCATTAGTTCTAATCCATAACACATAATTTAACTTTACTTTCTCCTTTGCTATCTAATTCACTTTGAAAGTTTCTTAGCCCATCATTTCTACTTTATGCTATCAGAATATTCACATACAGTTCACATTTAAAAGTTGTTTTGCCATATTGCCTTATATCAGTTGTCAGTGCTTTCTTTTGTAGAATCAGTAATGCAACACCATTTCTCTTTTGTATCTTTTCTTTTTCTTGATTTCTTATTACTCCTCTGTCCTGCAAATCTTTTCATTATTGTTATTATCCTCTTTATGTATAGTGTGCTTTGAAAATGTACAATAAAAATCTTTCCTCTGTGGCACAGCTCTCATTGGCTACTCGGCTACCATCTATAATCAGGCTTCCTCATATATTCAGATTCTAAATGCAATTCCACTCTTTTTAGCTTTTAGGCTTGATGGAGAAATACCATCAGGTTCCAAAACCACACTGTCTCCTTTCTAGTTACATTCTTACCGTAGTGCCATCTCCTCTATCATGAGAAAGTAAGTAGGTGAGTTGTCTGGACTCCCTACCTTCACCGCTTTTAGACCTAAAGTGGAGTGTATTTTTAAGAAAAGTGCAATCAACAGGACTTACAGTAATTACAGTTCTGGAAGTTTTCTACATTAGTTGCAGTAAGCAAAAGCAGGAAATAGCATTTTAAAGCAGACTTAAGTGGGTAGTTAATGGATGAGGGAATTATATTTGCAAGAAAGGGCAAACTTACTTGAACATCAGCAGTAATGTCCCTTGCAAATAGTAATTGGTAACTTGTACCTTCTTAGCAGGGTAAGTGAACTCTTTAGAGATCAAAATGATGAATTGGTAATGTTGTTTCATCTCTCTTGGTGAATTGTAGGACATGATTGACCAAAGCCTATCATCATGGTGAGGCTCTTTATCATGGAAATATCAGGAACTTTGCATATTTAGTAAATTATGTATGATCTTCTTTGGAAATTATGCAGTTTTCTGTTATATACTCAAGAATTTTTGAACATGTAAGAAATCCTACACAAACTCGAAGTAAAGCTTAGATTGTTAAACACTGAAATTCGAAGATACTGGTGTAAGGTAAATGCTTATGTCCCTTTAGGTGGAAATGTGATAAACTTCTAATGCGTTTTAAGTTATGGATGTCAAGATCTTCGTTTTATTATATGTGAAAAACTATTAGTAACATGACAATAGCATGTACAAAATCAACTTTGGGGATGGGTGGTTCTGTATTTGTGTACTGAGTCCTGTTACATGCCAAGGATCCAGTCCCGTCGTTTCCTCATATTCAAGAGTTTGCTATAGTTGTAATGCTGGTCATGGGTATTTGTAGCACAAGTAAAGCATATAGACTATGAAAATTGCAGTTCTTCCTAACTGATGCATGATTGTTGATTATAATCCATCTACAGTCATATATTATTTCATCTGTTTCGATTACATTCAAAGGGGATATGTGCCTACTATGCCATGCGGCTGTTGGAAAATCAGTTGATAAGATTTTTTGGTGTTGCAGACATTACTGTTAAGGATGAAAATTGGGGGTTTTCAGCTTGTTCTGAAGATGGACTAAAATTTCTAGACATGGTTCCAAAAAGTACTTGTTTGATCATGCATGAAGCATAGCTAATATGATGTGCTGTTAGTTAAGATTGCCAAATTAATCATAAAGAAATAGTTAAAATACTAAATTGTGGGAATATTTATTTTGTGGTATGATAAGTGGCCCCCAGTTTGGAGAAGCAGTAGTAATGGTGGGCTCTTCTTTGCAGTGGCAGCACGCAGGAAGGAGTGGCAACGGTAGCAGCACTGTTGTAGTTGGTGGTGGTGGACTGAGGGTAATTTGTCCTGAATGTGGCAAACTTATAAGTCGGCGTGACAACTTGAGGGTCCACATGCGTACTCACACAGGGGAGAAGCCTTATGCCTGCCCTCACTGCCCACACCGTAGCAAAACTGGAGGCAATCTTCGCAAGCATGTTCGATCGATACATGGAAGAGATCTGTCCGACAGCACTGTTTTTACTTAAAAGTGGATTTTTCAATTGGATATACTGCAAGGGTGCTCAAACAAAAGTGGGGCATGAGTATCAGATACTGAAATGCCTTAATGAATTGAAAAGAAAAGGAATTATTGACTGGAGAGGTTATTGTTGATGATAGAAATTATATTGCTGTCATTATGATTGATTTTATTCATCCAGACACCCAACTGGTTAATACCATGAGTCTCCTGGAATTTGTTTATTCTCCTTGCCCAAGTGACTTGTTGACTCAAGTTTTTAATGGCCACAGTAACGGTGGGCTCTCTTTACAGTGGCAGCGTGCAGATGACAGAGGCAGCAGCTGTAGTGACGGTGCTGGCAGTAACAATTGTGTTGGTGGTGGTGTCAGAAGTGGTGGATTTGGCATCGTGTGTCCTGTGTGCGGTAAAGTGATCAGTCGTCGAGATAACCTAAGAGTTCACCTTCGCACTCACACTGGGGAAAAGCCATATGGCTGCCCACATTGTCCGCATCGCAGCAATGAGCGAGGCAACCTTCGCAAACACATACGCTCATTACATGGTGTAGATGTTGATGTCATTGGACCAACAGGACCTCAAATAAGACAATGAATTTACTAAACTTTAAAGTGATGAATCATTTGTTCCTTTGAAATTAAAAAGGTTCCAAGTGTAATTGGTGTATTTTTAATTCCTGGTGTGATTTTCTTTATTTAGAGCATTTTTCTGTGTGCTTTGAAAAAGCTCAGTCCTCTGTTCTTAACACTACCTTGCTGATGTGGGAAAAGGTGAAAATGTATGAAAAAAAGAATAGTTATATTTGTTTATTTATTTTACTTTGTCACTGTCTCCCGCGTTAGCGAGGTAGCGCAAGGAAACAGACGAAAGAATGGCCCAACCCACCCTCTTCTGCTCTCTCAACCACTCTCTTTTTATTACCACACATCACTCTTACCATATTATTACTTACTCGATCAAACCACCTCACACCACATACTGTCCTCAAACATCTCATTTCCAGCACATCCACCCTCCTGCGCACAACTCTATCCATAGCCCACGCCTCGCAACCATATAACATTGTTGGAACCACTATTCCTTCAAACATACCCATTTTTGCTTTCCAAGATAATGTTCTCGACTTCCACACATTCTTCAATGCTTCCAGAACTTTTGCCCCCTCCCCCACCCTATGATTCACTTCCGCTTCCATAGTTCCATCCACTGCCAAATCCATTCCCAGATAACTAAAACACTTCACTTTCTCTAGTTTTTCTCCATTCAAACTTCCCTCCCAATTGACTTGTCCCTCAACCCTACTTTACCTAATAACCTTCCACTTATTCGCATTTACTTTCAGCTTTCTTCTTTCACACACTTTACCATTCTCAGTCACCAGCTTCTGCAGTTTCTCACATGAATCAGCCACCAGCGCTGTATCATCAGTTCTCTTATCCACAACAGACTGCATACTTGCCCTTTCCAAAACTCTTGCAGTCACCTCCGACAACCCCATCCATAAACAAATTAAACGACCATGGAGACATCACGCACCCCTGCCACAAACCAACATTCACTGAGAACCAATCACTTTCCTCTCTTCCTACACGTACACATGCCTTACATCCCCGATAAAAACTTTTCACTGCTTCTAACAACTTGCCTCCCACACCATATATTCTTTAATACCTTCCTCAAAGCATCTCTATCAACTCTATCATATGCCTTCTCCAGATCCATGAATGCTACATACAAATCCATTTGCTTTCTAAGTATTTCTCACATACATTCTTCAAAGCAAACACTTGATCCACACATCCTCTACCACTTCTGAAACCACACTCCTCTTCCCTAATCTGATGCTCTGTACATGCCTTCACCCTCTCAATCAATACCCTCCCATATAATTTTCCAGGAATACTCAACAAACATACCTCTGTAATTTGAGCACTCACTTTTATCCCCTTTGCCTTTGTACAATGCCACTATGCAAGCATTTCGCCAATCCTCAGGCACCTCACCATGAGTCATACATACATTAAATAACCTCACCAACCAGTCAACAATACGGTCAACCCCTTTTTTAATAAATTCCACTGCAGTAACATCCAAACCCGCTGCCTTACCAGCTTTCATCTTCCACAAAGCTTCTACAACCTCTTCTCTGTTTACCAAATCATTCTCCCTAAACCTCTCACTTTGCACACCACCTTGACCAAAACACCCTATATCTGCCACTCTATCATCAAACACATTTAACAAACCTTCAAAATACTTACTCCATCTCCTTCTCACATCACCACTACTTGTTATCACCTCCCCATTAGCCCCTTCACTGAAGTTCCCATTTGTTCCCTTGTCTTACACACTTGATTTACCTCCTTCCAAAACATCTTTTTATTCTCCCTAAAATTTAATGATATTCTCTCACCCACCCCAACTCTCATTTGCCCTCTTTTTTGCCTCTTGCACCTTTCTATTGACCTCCTGCCTCTTTCTTTTATACAACTCCCAGTCATTTGCATTATTTCCCTGCAAAAATTGTCCAAATGCCTCTCTCTTCCCTTTCACTGATAATCTTAATTCTTCATCCCACCACTCACTGCCCTTTCTAATCTGCCCACCTCCCTTGCTTCTCATGCCACAAGCATCCCTTGCACAAGCCATCACTGATTCCCTAAATACATCCCATTCCTCCCCCATTCCACTTACATCCTTTGTTCCCACCTTTTTCCATTCTGTACTCAGTCTCTCCTGGTACTTCCTCACACAAGTCTCTTTTCCCAAGCTCACTTACTCTCACCACTCTCTTCACCCCAACATTCTCTCTTCTTTTCTGAAAACCTCTACAAATCTTCACCTTCGCCTCCACAAGATAATGATCAGACATCCCTTCAGGTGCTCCTCTCAGCACATTAACATCCAAAAGTCTCTCTTTCGTGCGTCTATCAACACGTAATCCAATAACGCTCGCTGGCCATCTCTCTTACTTACATATATTATATTTTTTTTATTTTTATTTTGCTTTGTCGCTGTCTCCTGCATTTGCAAGGTAGCGCAAGGAAACAGTCGAAACAAATGGCCCAACCCACCCCCATACACATGTATATACATACACGTCCACACATACAAATATACATACCCATACATCTCAATGTACACAAATATATACACACACAGACACATACATATATACACATGCACACAATTCACACTGCCTTTATTCATTCCCATTGCCACCTCGCCACACATGGAATAACATCCCCCTCCCCCCTCATGTGTGTGGGGTAGCGCTAGGAAAAGACAACAAATGGCCCCATTTGTTCACACTCAGTCTCTAACTGTCATGCAATAATGCCCGAAACCACAGCTCCCTTTCCACATGCAGGCCCCACAGAACTTTCCATGGTTTACCCCAGATGCTTCACATGCCCTGATTCAATCCATTGACAGCACGTCGACCCCAGTATACCACATCGATCCAATTCACTCTATTCCTTGCCCATCTTTCCATCTTTCACCCTCCTGAATGTTCAGGCCCCGATCACTCAAAATCTTTTTCACTCGATCTTTCCACCTCCAATTTGGTCTCCCACTTCTCCTTGTTCCCACCAACTCCGACACATATATCCTCTTGGTCAATCTTTCCTCACTCATTCTCTCCATGTGCCCAAACCATTTCAAAACACCCTCTTCTGCTCTCTCAACCATGCTCTTTTTATTTCCACACATCTCTCTTACCCTTACATTACTTACTCGATCAAACCACCTATATATATGTATATATATATATATATATATATATATATATATATATATATATTATCCCTGGGGATAGGGGAGAAAGAATACTTCCCACGTATTCCCTGCGTGTCGTAGAAGGCGACTAAAAGGGGAGGGAGCGGGGGGCTGGAAATCCTCCCCCTCTCGTTTTTTTTTTTAATTTTCCAAAAGAAGGAACAGAGAATTGGGCCAGGTGAGGGTATTCCCTCAAGGCCCAGTCCTCTGTTCTTAACGCTACCTCGCTAATGCGGGAAATGGCGAATAGTTTGAAAAAGAAAAAGATATATATATATATATATATATATATATATATACAAACCACTTACATATATATATATATATATACAAACCACTTACATATATATATATATATATATATATATATATATATATATATGTGGTAGAGGATGTGTGGATCAGGTGTTTGCTTTGAAGAATGTATGTGAGAAATACTTAGAAAAGCAAATGGATTTGTATGTAGCATTTATGGATCTGGAGAAGGCATATGAGAGAGTTGATAGAGATGCTCTGTGGAAGGTATTAAGAATATATGGTGTGGGAGGAAAGTTGTTAGAAGCAGTGAAAAGTTTTTATCGAGGATGTAAGGCATGTGTACGTGTAGGAAGAGAGGAAAGTGATTGGTTCTCAGTGAATGTAGGTTTGCGGCAGGGGTGTGTGATGTCTCCATGGTTGTTTAATTTGTTTATGGATGAGGTTGTTAGGGAGGTAAATGCAAGAGTTTTGGAAAGAGGGGCAAGTATGAAGTCTGTTGTGGATGAGAGAGCTTGGGAAGTGAGTCAGTTGCTGTTCGCTGATGATACAGAGCTGGTGGCTGATTCATGTGAGAAACTGCAGAAGCTGGTGACTGAGTTTGGTAAAGTGTGTGGAAGAAGAAAGTTAAGAGTAAATGTGAATAAGAGCAAGGTTATTAGGTACAGTAGGGTTGAGGGTCAAGTCAATTGGGAGGTGAGTTTGAATGGAGAAAAACTGGAGGAAGTGAAGTGTTTTAGATATCTGGGAGTGGATCTGGCAGCGGATGGAACCATGGAAGTGGAAGTGGATCATAGGGTGGGGGAGGGGGCGAAAATTCTGGGGGCCTTGAAGAATGTGTGGAAGTCGAGAACATTATCTCGGAAAGCAAAAATGGGTATGTTTGAAGGAATAGTGGTTCCAACAATGTTGTATGGTTGCGAGGCGTGGGCTATGGATAGAGTTGTGCGCAGGAGGATGGATGTGCTGGAAATGAGATGTTTGAGGACAATGTGTGGTGTGAGGTGGTTTGATCGAGTGAGTAACGTAAGGGTAAGAGAGATGTGTGGAAATAAAAAGAGCGTGGTTGAGAGAGCAGAAGAGGGTGTTTTGAAGTGGTTTGGGCACATGGAGAGAATGAGTGAGGAAAGATTGACCAAGAGGATATATGTGTCGGAGGCGGAGGGAACGAGGAGAAGAGGGAGACCAAATTGGAGGTGGAAAGATGGAGTGAAAAAGATTTTGTGTGATCGGGGCCTGAACATGCAGGAGGGTGAAAGGAGGGCAAGGAATAGAGTGAATTGGAGCGATGTGGTATACCGGGGTTGACGTGCTGTCAGTGGATTAAATCAAGGCATGTGAAGCGTCTGGGGTAAACCATGGAAAGCTGTGTAGGTATGTATATTTGCGTGTGTGGACGTATGTATATACATGTGTATGGGGGGGGTTGGGCCATTTCTTTCGTCTGTTTCCTTGCGCTACCTCGCAAACGCGGGAGACAGCGACAAAGTATAATAAAAGAAAATAAATATATATATATATATATATATATATATATATATATATATATTTTCGCTTTTTCGCCATCTCCCGCATTAGCAAGGTAGCGTTAAGAACAGAGGACTGGGCCTCTGAGGGAATATCCTCACCTGGCCCCCTTCTCTGTTCCTTCTTTTGGAAAAAAAAAACATCTCTCTTACCCTTTCCTTACTTACTCGATCAAACCACCTCACACCACATATTGTCCCCAAACATTTCATTTCCAACACATCCACCCACCTCCGCACAACCCTATCTATAGCCCATGCCTCGCACCCATATAACATTGTTGGAACCACTATTCCTTCAAACGTACCCATTATTGCTCTCCGAGATAATGTTGTTGCCTTCTACACATTCTTCAGTGCTCCGAGAACCTTTGCCCCCTCCCCCACCTTGTGACTCACTTCCGCTTCCATGATTCCATCTGCTGCTAGATCCACTCCCAGTTATCTAAAACACTTCACATCCTCCAGTTTTTCTCCATTTAAACTTACATCCCAATTAACTTGTCCCTCTACCCTACTGAACCTAATAACCTTGCTCTTATTCACATTTACTCTCAGCTTTCTTCTTTCACACAATACCAAACTCAGTCACCAAATTCTGCAGTTTCACACCCAAATCAGCCACCAGTGCTGTATCATCAGCAAACAACTGACTCACTTCCCAAGCCCTCTCCTCTACAATAGACTGCATACTTGCCCTTCTCTCCAAAACTCTTGCATTCACCTTCCTAACAACAACATCCATAAAGAAATTAAACAACCATGGAAACATCAAGCACCCCTGCAGCAAACCGACATAAACTGAGAACCAATCACTTTCCTCTCTTCCTACTCGTACACATTCCTTACATCCATGATAAAAAATTTTCACTGCTTCTAGCAACTTACCTTCCATACCATATACTCTTAATACCTTCCACAAAGCATCTCTTATCAACTCTATCATATGCCTTCTCCAGATCCATAAATGAACTCTATCATATGCCTTCTCCAGATCCATAAATGTTACATACAAATCCATCTGTTTTTCTACATATTTCTCGCATATATTCTTCAAAGCAAACACCTTATCCACACATCCTCTACTACTTCCAAACCACACTGCTCTTCCCCAATCTGATGCTCTGTACATACCTGTACCCTCTCAATCAATACCCTCCCATATAATTTCCCAGGAATACCCAACAAACTTATACAAATGTAATTTGAACACTCACATTTATCCCATTTGCCTTTGTGCAATGGCGCTATATATGCATTCCACCAATCCTCAGGCACTTCACCATGAACCATACATACATTGAAAATCCATACCAACCAGCCAACAACACAGTCATCCCCATTTTTAGAAATTTCACTGCTATACCATACAAACCCGCCGCCTTGCCAGCTTTCATGTGTATATATATATTCATTTATATTTATCATACTTTGTCGCTGTCTCCTGCATTAGCGAGGTACTGCAAGGAAACAGACAAAAGTATGGCCCAACCCACCCACATATACATGTATATACATAAATGCTCGCACATATACCTATACATTTTAACGTATACATGTATATATATACACAGACATTTACATATGTACACATGTACATATTCATACATGCTGCCTTCATCCATTCCTGCCGCCAACCCGCCATACATGAAATGGCACCCCCTCCCCCTGCATGCGTGCGAGGTAGTGCGAGGAAAAGAAAACAAAGGCCACATTCGTTCACACTCAGCCTCTAGCTGTCATGTGTAATGCACTGAAGCCACAGCTCCCTTTCCACATCCAGGCCCCACAAAACTTTCCATGGCTTACCCCAGACACTTCACATTCACTGGTTCAATCCATTGACAGCACGTTCACCCTGGTATACCACATCGTTCTAATTCACTCTCTTCCTTGCATGCCTTTCACCCTCCTGTATGTTCAGGCCATGATTGCTCAAAATCTTTTTCTCTCCATCCTTCCACCTAAATTTTGGTCTCCCACTTCTCCTAGTTCCCTCCACCTGTGACACATATATCCTCTTTGTCAATCTTTCCTCACTCATTCTTTCCATGTGACCAAACCATTTCAATACACCCTCTTCTACTCTCTCAACCACACTCTTTTTATTACCACACATCTCTCTTACCCTTTCATTACTTACTCGATCAAACCACTTCACACCACATATTGATCTCAAACATCTCACTTCCAACACATCACCCTCCTCCGTGCAACCCTATCTGTAGCCCATGCCTCACAATCCTATAACATTGGTGGAACCACTATTCCTTCAAACATACCCATTTTTGCTCTCCAAGATAACATTCTCGCCTTCCATACATTCATCAATGCTCCCAGAACCTTCGTCCCCTCCCCCCACCCTGTGACTCACTTCCTCTTCCATGGTTCCATCCGCTGCCAAATCCACTCCCAGATATCTAAAACACTTCACTTCCTCCAGTTTTTCTCCATTCAAACTTACCTCCCAGTTTACTTTTAACCTTGCTCTTATTCACATTTACTCTCAGCATTCTTCTTTCGCACACTTTACCAAACTCAAGTCACCAACTTCTGCAGTTTCTCACCTGAATCAGCCACCAGCATTGTATCATCAGTGAACAACAACTGACTCACTTTTCAAGCCCTCTCATCCACAACAGACTGCATACTTGCCCCTCTCTCCAAACCTCTTGCATTCACCTCCCAAACAACCCCATCCATAAAGAAATTAAACAACCATGGAGACATCATGTACCCCTGGTGCAAACCGACATTCACTGGCAACCAGTCAATTTCCTCTCTTCCTATTCGTACACATACCTTACATCCTTGGCAAAAACTTTTCACTGCTTTTAGCAACTTACCTCCCACACCGTATACTCTTAATACCTTCCACAAAGCATCTCTATCAACTCTTATCACATGCCTTCTCCAGATCCATAAATGCTACATACAAATTAATTCTTTCTAATTATTTTTTAATTATTTTCTAATTATTTCTCACATACATTCTTCAAAGCAAACACCTGATCCACACATCCTCTACCACTCCTGAAACCACACTGCTTTTTGCAATCTGATGCTCTGTACATTCCTTTACCCTCTTAATCAATACCCTCCCATATAATTTCCCAGGAAAACTCAACAAACTTATACCTCTGTAATTTGAACACTCACCTTTATAGCTCTGTAATTTGAACGCTCACCTTTATCCCATTTGCCTTTGTACAATGGCACTATGCATGCATTCTGCCAATCCTCAGGCACTTCACCATGAACCGTACGTACATTGAATATCCTCACCAACCAGTCAACAACAGTTGCCCTCTTTTTTGATATTACTCTTGGGAAAAGTCCAGGTGGGGAGTGCTACACTTGCAGGACCCTATTTCTTGAATTTTTTTGATATACAACATTTGAAACTTTTATGTACCATACTGTCACCATATATATATGAGTGAGGATAGATTGACAAAGAGGATATATGTGTCGGAGGTGGAGGGAACAAGGAGAAGCGGGAGACCAAATTGGAGGTGGAAGGATGGAGTGAAAAAGTTTTGAGTGGTCTAGGCCTGAACATACAGGAGGGTGAGAGGCATTCAGGGAATAGAGTGAAATTGGAACAATGTGTTATACCAGGATCGATGTGCTCTCAATGGACTAAGCCATGGCATGTGAAGCGTCTGGAGTAAACCATGGAAAGGTCTGTGGGGCCTGGATGTGGATAGGGAGCTGTGGTTTCGGTGCATTACACATGACAGCTAGAGACATTCTGAACGAATTTGGGCTTTTTTGTCTGTTTTCTTGGAGCCACCTCGCTGAAGCAGGGGGTGATGATGCTGCTTCCTGTGGTGTGGAGTAGTGACAAGAATGGTTGAAGTCAAGCAAGTATGAATATGTACATGTGTATATATGTTTATTTCTGTGAATATGTATGTATATGTTGATATGTATATATATATATATATATATATATATATATATATATATATATATATATGTATGTACATGGGCATTTATGTATATATATATATATATATATATATATATATATTTTCCCTGGGGATAGGGGAGCAAGAATACTTCCCATGTATTCCCTGCGTGTCGTAGAAGGCTACTAAAAGGGGAGGGAGCGGGGGGCTGGAAATCCTCCCCTCTCGTTTTTTTTTTAATTTTCCAAAAGAAGGAACAGAGAATTGGGCCAGGTGAGGGTAGTCCCTCAAAGGCTCAGTCCTCTGTTCTTAACGCTACCTCGCTAATGCGGGAAATGGCGAATAGTTTGAAAGAAAAAAATATATATTTTCAGTGCATTATACATGACAGCTAGAGTGTGAATGAATCCGGCCTTTTTTGTCTTTTTCCTGGCTATACCTTGCGTACGTGCGGGGGGATGGGGTTGTCATTTCATGTGTGGCATTGTGGCGATGGGAATGAAGAAAGGCAGCAAGTGTGAATTATGTACATGTGTATATATGTATATGTCTGTGTATGTATATATATGTATACGTTGAAATGTATAGGTATGTATATGTGCGTGTGTGGACGTGTATGTTTATATATGTGTATGTGGGTGGGTTGGGCCATTCTTTCATCTGTTTCCTTGTGCTACCTTGGTAACATGGGAGACAGTGACAAGGTATGATAAAAATAATGAATATAAAAATGTAAATAAGTGTGTACATGAGTGGATGGGCCATTCTTCATGTGTTTCCTGGCACTACCTTGCTGACGCAGGAAACAGCGATTAACTATAATATATTTATTTTCGTATTTACCATACTTTGTCGGTCTCCCGCTTTAGTGAGGTAACACAAGGAAACAGACAAAAGAATGGCCCAACCCACCCACATACACATGTACATACATACACATCCACACACACATATACATACCTATACATTTCAATGTATACATATATATACATACACAGATATATACATATATACACACATGTACACATGAGTGAAACGAAGCTCAAAGGTAAAGGGGAAGAGTAGTTTGGGAATGTCTTTGGAGTAAAGTCAGAAGTTAGTGAGAGGACAAGAGCAAGGGAAGGAGTAGCACTACTCCTGAAACAGAAGTGGTGGGAGTATGTGATAGAGTGTAAGAAAGTAAACTCTAGATTGATATGTGTAAAACTGAAAGTGGATGGAGAGAAATGGGTGATTATTGGTGCATATGCACCTGGGCATGAGAAGAAAGATGAGAGGCAAGTGTTTTTGGGAGAAGCTGAGCAAGTGTGTTACTAGTTTTGATGCACAGGTTATAGTGATGAGTGATTTGAATGCAAAGGTGAGTAATGTGGCAGTTGAGGGAATAATCGGTGTACATGGGGTGTTCAGTGTTGTAAATGGAAATGGTGAAGAGCTTGTAGATTTATGTGCTGAAAAAGGACTGGTGATTGAGAATACCTGGTTTAAAAAGAGAGATATACATAGGTATACGTATATAAGTAGGATATATGGCCAGAGAGCGTTATTGGATTATGCGTTAATTGATAGGCACGCAAAAGAGAGACTTTTGGATGTTAATGTGCTGAGAGGTGCAACTGGAGGGATGTCTGATCATTATCTTGTGGAGGCGAAGGTGAAGATTTGTAGAGGTTTTCAGAAAAGAAGAGAGAATGTTGGGGTGAAGAGAGTGGCAAGAGTAAGTGAGCTTGGGAAGGAGACTTGTGTGAGGAAGTACCAGGAGAGACTGAGTACAGAATGGAAAAAGGTGAGAACAAAGGACTTAAGAGGAGTGGGGAGCAATGGGATGTATTTAGGGAAGAAGTGATGGCTTGCGCAAAAGATGCTTGTGGCATGAGAAGCATGGGATGTGGGTAGATAAGAAAGGGTAGTGAGTGGTGGGATGAAGAAGTGAGAGTATTAGTGAAAGAAAAGAGAGAGGTATTTGGACGAATTTTGCAGAGAAAAAATGCAAATGAGTGGGAGATGTGTAAAAGAAAGAGGCAGGAAGTCAAGAGAAAGGTGCAAGAGGTGAAAAAGAGGGCAAATGAGAATTGGAGTGAGAGAGTATCATTAAATTTTAGGGAGAATAAAAAGATGTTTTGGAAGGAGGTAAACACAGAGCATAAGACAAGGGAACAAATGGGAACTTCAGTGAAGGGGCTAATGGGGAGGTGATAACAAGTAGTGGTGATGTGAGAAGGAGATGGAGTGAGTATTTTGAAGGTTTGTTGAATGTGTTTGATGATAGAGTGGCAGATATAGGGTGTTTTGGTTGAGGTGGTGTGCAAAGTGAGAGGGTTAGGGAGAATGATTTGGTAAACAGAGAAGAGGTAGTAAAAGCTTTGCGGAAGATGAAAGCTGGCAAGGCAGTGGGTTTGGATGGTATTGCAGTGGAATTTATTGAAAAAGGGGTGGCTGTATTGTTGATTGGTTGGTAAGGTTATTTAATGTATGTATGACTCATGGTGAGGTGCCGGAGGACTGGCGGAATGCTTGCATAGTGCTATTGTACAAAGGCAAAGGGGATAAAAGTGAGTGCTCAAATTACAGAGGTATAAGTTTGTTGAGTATTCCTGGTAAATTACATGGGAGGGTATTGATTGAGAGGGAGAAGGCATGTACAGAGCATCAGATTGGGGAAGAGCAGTGTGGCTTCAGAAGTGGTAGAGGATGTGTGGATCAGGTGTTTGCTTTGAAGAATGTATGTGAGAAATACTTAGAAAAGCAAATGGATTTGTATGTAGCTTTTATGAATCTGAAGAAGGCATATGATAAGAGTTGATAGAGATGCTCTGTGGAAGGTATTAAGAATATATGGTGTGGGAGGCAAGTTGTTAGAAGCAGTGAAAAGTTTTTATCGAGGATGTAAGGCATGTGTATGTGTAGGAAGAGAGGAAAGTGATTGGTTCTCAGTGAATGTTGGTTTGCGGCAGGGGTGTGTGATGCCTCCATGGTTGTTTAATTTGTTTATGGATGGGGTTGTAAGGGGGGGTGAATGCAAGAGTTTTGGAAAGAGGGGCAAGTATACAGTCTGTTGTGGGTGAAATAGCTTGGGAAGTGAGTCAGTTGTTTGCTGATGAGACAGCGCTGGTGGCTGATTCATGTGAGAAACTGCAGAAGCTGGTGACTGAGTTTGGTAAAGTGTGTGAAAGAAGAAAGCTGAGAGTACATGTGAATAAGAGCAAGGTTATTAGGTACAGTAGGGTTGAGGGACAAGTCAACTGGGAGGTACGTTTGAATGGAGAAAAACTAGAGTAAGTGAAGTGTTTTAGATATCTGGGAGTGGATTTGGCAGCGGATGGAACCATGGAAGCGGAAGTGAATCATAGGGTGGGGGAGGGGGCGAAAGTTCAATGAGCGTTGAAGAATGTGTGGAAGTCGAAAACATTATCTCGGAAAGCAAAAATGGGTATGTTTGAAGGAATAGTGGTTCCAACAATGTTATATGGTTGCGAGGCGTGGGCTATGGAACGAGTTGTGCGGAGGAGGGTGGAAGTGCCGGAGATGAGATGTTTGAGGACAATATGTGGTGTGAGGTGGTTTGATCGTGTAAGTAATAATAGGGTAAGAGAGATGTGTGGTAATAAAAAGTGTGTGGTTGAGAGAGCAGAAGAGGGTGTTTTGAAATGGTTTGGTCACATGGAGAGAATGAGTGAGGAAAGATTGACCAAGAGAATATGTGTGTCAGAGGTGGAGGGAACGAGGAGAAGTGGGAGACCAAATTAGACAGCATTGACAGCACATCGACCCCGGTATACCACATTGCTCCAATTCACTCTGTTCCTTGCACTCCTTTCACCCTCTTACATGTTCAGGCCCCGATCTCTCAAAATATATATACATATATATACATATATAGTGCCATTGTACAAAGGCAAAGGGGATTAGAGTGAGTGCTCAAATTACAGAGGCATAAGTTTGTTGAGTATTCCTGGGAAATTATATGGGAGGGTATTGATTGAGAGGGTGAAGGCATGTACAGAGCACCAGATTGGGGAAGAGCAGTGTGGTTTCAGAAGTGGTAGAGGATGTGTGGATCAGGTGTTTGCTTTGAAGAATGTATGTGAGAAATACTTAGAAAAGCAAATGGATTTGTATGTAGCATTTATGGATCTGGAGAAGGCATATGATAGAGTTTATAGAGATGCTCTGTGGAAGGTATTAAGAATATATGGTGTGGGAGGCAAGTTGTTAGAAGCAGTGAAAAGTTTTTATCGAGGATGTAAGGCATGTGTACGTGTAGGAAGAGAGGAAAGTGATTGGTTCTCAGTGAATGTAGGTTTGCGGCAGGGGTGTGTGATGTCTCCATGGTTGTTTAATTTGTTTATGGATGGGGTTGTTAGGGATGTGAATGCAAGAGTTTTGGAAAGAGGGGTAAGTATGAAGTCTGTTGTAGATGAGAGAGCTTGGGAAGTGAATCAATCAGTTGTTGTTCGCTGATGATACAGCGTTGGTGGCTAATTCATGTGAGAAACTGCAGAAACTGGTGACTGAGTTTGGCAAAGTGTGTGAAAGAAGAAAGTTAAGAGTAAATGTGAATAAGAGCAAGATTATTAGGTAAAGTAGGGTTGAGGGTCAAGTCAATTGGGAGGTAAGTTTGAATGGAGAAAAACTGGAGGAAGTAAAGTGTTTTAGATATCTGGGAGTGGATTTGGCAGCGGATGGAACCATGGAAGCGGAGGTGGATCATAGGGTTGGGGAGGGGGCGAAAATCCTGGGAGCCTTGAAGAATGTTTGGAAGTCGAGAACATTATCTCGGAAAGCAAAAATGGGTATGTTTGAAGGAATAGTGGTTCCAACAATGTTGTATGGTTGCGAGGCGTGGGCTATGGATAGAGTTGTGCGCAGGAGGATGGATGTGCTGGAAATGAGATGTTTGAGGACAATGTGTGGTGTGAGGTGGTTTGATCGAGTAAGTAACGTAAGGGTAAGAGAGATGTGTGGAAATAAAAAGAGCGTGGTCGAGAGAGCAGAAGAGGGTGTTTTGAAATGGTTTGGGCACATGGAGAGAATGAGTGAGGAAAGATTGACCAAGAGGATATATGTGTCGGAGGTGGAGGGAACGAGGAGAAGTGGGAGACCAAATTGGAGGTGGAAAGATGGAGTGAAAAAGATTTTGTGTGATTGGGGCCTGAACATGCAGGAGGGTGAAAGGAGGGCAAGGAATAGAGTGAATTGGATCGATGTGGTATACCAGGGTTGACGTGCTGTCAGTGGATTGAATCAGGGCATGTGAAGCGTCTGGGGTAAACCATGGAAAGCTGTGTAGGTATGTATATTTGCGTGTGTGGACGTATGTATATACATGTGTATGGGGGTGGGTTGGACCATTTCTTTCGTCTGTTTCCTTGCGCTACCTCGCAAACGCGGGAGACAGCGGAGGGGTGGGTCAGGTGAGAATATTCCCTCAGGGGCCCAGTCCTCTGTTCTTGACGCTACCTTGCTATCGCGGGAAATGGCGAATAGTATGAAAGAAAGAAAAGAAATATATATATATATATATATATATATATATTCTTTTTTTCTTCTTTTAAACTATTCGCCATTTCCCACGTTAGCGAGGTAGCGTTAAGAACAGAGGACTGGGCCTTTTTTGGAATATCCTCACCTGGCCCCCTCTGTTCCTTCTTTTGGAAAATTATAAAAAAAAAAGAAAAAAAAAAACAAGAGGGGAGGATTTCCAGCCCCCCGCTCCCTCCCCTTTTAGTCGCCTTCTACAACACGCTGGGAATACGTGGGAAGTATTCTTAATCCCCTATCCCCAGGGATATATATATATATATATATATATATATATATATATATATATATATATATATATATATATATATATATTTTTTTTTTTTTCAAACTTCGCCAATTCCCGCGTTAGCGAGGTAGCGTTAAGAACAGAGGACTGGGCCTTTTTTGGAATATCCTCACCTGGCCCCCTCTGTTCCTTCTTTTGGAAAATTAAAAAAAAAACGAGAGGGGAGGATTTCCAGCCCCCCGCTCCCTCCCCTTTTAGTCGCCTTCTACGACACGCAGGGAATACGTGGGAAGTATTCTTAATCCCCTATCCCCATATATAGATATATATATATATATATATATATATATATGTGTGTGTGTGTGTGTGTGTGTTTATATGAGTGGATGGGCTATTCCTCGTCAGTTTCCTGGCGCTACCTCACTGATGTGGGAAACAGCGATTATGTATTAAATAAAGAATGATATTCCCTCTCCACATTAGCAAGATAGCCCCAAGAATAGACAAAGCCTCATTTGCTCACGTTCCTTTTCTTGTTTTCATGTGGTATGCACTGAAGCCACCTATCTAGAACCAGGGCCCACACACCCTTCTGTGGTTTTCCCCATATACTTCATATGCCCTGGTTCAGTTTGTTGACAGCACGTCGCCCCTGTGTACCATATCACTCCAATTCACCCTATTGCGTTCACGTCCTTCATCATCCTGCATGTTCAGGATCCAAGCACTCATAATGTTGTTGACTCCTTCCTTCCATCAATGGTGTGGTCTTCCTTTTCTTCTTTATCCCTCCATTTCTGATACATATATCATCTTTGTTAACCTTTCCTCACTTATTCTCTCCATATGTGCAAATCATTTCATTACATCCTCTTCAGCTCTCTCAACACTCTTCTTATCACCACATTTCTCTCTTACCCCTTTATTACTAACTCAATCAAATCATTTCAAACATTTCATTTCATTTCCCTTCTCGGTACATTCTCATCTATAGTCCATGCCTCACATCCATACAACAATGTTGGGACTACTATATCATCAAAGATACCCATTTTTGCCCTGCCAGATAATGACCTCTTTTTTCACGCATTCCTCAGTGCCCCCAGAAACTTTGCCCCGTCATCCATCCTGTGACTCACTTCCACTTCCATGGTTCCAGTCATTGGCACATCCATTTCCAGAGTGGTAAAACACTTCACTTTCTCCATATTTTCACCATTCAAGTTTATGCCCCAACTACTTTGTCCTGTCTTCTTAAACCTAATAACCTTACTTTTATTCACATTTCTATCAACCTCTTCCCTCCACACACTCTCCTAAATTCAGACACCAGTTCTGCAGTATCTTACTCAAATCTGCAACTAATGCTGTATCATTAGGAAACAACAACTCACTCACTTCCCAGGCACCCTCATCACCACCAAGACCTCCTTCACCATCATCCATGAACAAATTAAACAACCATGGTGACTTAACACACCTCTGCTGCAGACCAACCTTCCCCTGGAACCACTCTTCTTCCTTTATACCTGCTTGCATGCACACACCTTACACTATTGACAATAACATCTCACTGTGTTTAGTAGCGCTCCTCCCATACCACAGCGTTAAAGCTAAGGGAACAAAAGTGAGTGTTCAAACTACAAAGGTTTAAGTTTGTTGAGTGTATGGGGTAATTTATATAGGACAGTAGTGATAGAGAAGGTGAAGGCATGTATGGAGCATCAGATTGGCTAGGGATAGTGTGGTTTCAGGAGTGGTAGAGGATGTGTGGATCAGGTGTTTGCTTCAAAGAATGTGTGAGAAATACTTAGAGAAGCAGAGGGATTTGCTTGTGGCATTTATGGATCTAAAGAAAGCATATGATAAGGTCATTGAAGATGGCTTGTGGAAGGTCTTACAAATATGTGGTGTATAGGAGAGGTACTAGAATCATTGAGAAATTTGTATTAAGATTGTAAGGTTTGGGTGCATTTAGGAAGAGAGGAGAGTGAGTTGTCATGGGTGAAGATGGGTCTGCAACACATGTGTGATGACTGTGGCTGTTTGATTTGTTTTAGGATGGGGTGGTTTGAGAATAAAACGTGAGTCTTAGAGAAAAGAGTGAGTATAAAGTCTGCAGGGTGTGAGGGTGTTTGAGAAGTGAATCACTTCTTATTTGCTGATGACATAGCAGTGGTGGCAGATTTGATTGAGAACCTGCAGAAGTTGATGTCTAAGTTTGAAAGAGCATGGGAAAGGATGAAGTGAAGTTAAATGTGAAATAAATCAATGTAATTAGGTTTAGCAGAGAAGAGGAACAGGTTAGTTGGGATGTGACTGAATGGAAAAAATTTGGAGGAAATGAAGTGTTTTAGACACCAGAGGTTGTACAAAGCAGTGAATAGAACAAGTGGATAGGAAGTCAGTCATAGGATGGGTGAGGATGTTAAAGTTCTGGTAGCATTAAGAAATGAGTGGAAATAGAGATCAGTATCTGGGATGGCATAAATGGGTATGTTTGAAGGTACAGTAGTCCTAGTGATGTATGGATGTGCAGCATGGGCTATGGATGAGGATGTGTAGAGGAGGATGGATGTGTTGGAAATTAAATGTTTGAGAATAATGTATGGTGTGAGGTGGTTTGATGGAGTAAGTAATAGAAGGGTAGGAGAGATGTGTGGTAATAAGAATTTTGTGGTGTGCTGAAATGGTTTGGACAAATGGAGAGAATGAATGAGGAGAGGCTGAAAAAGAAAATATATGCATCAGAAGTGGAGAGGGCAAGGAAAGGGAGCAGATTAAACTGGAGATGGATGGATGGACGGAATAAAAAGGGTTTTGAGTAGTCGGGATCTGAACATGAAGAAGGGTGAAAGGCATGCAAGAGTGAATTGGAGTTATGTGGTATAGAGGGGATGCAGTGCTGTTAGTGGACTGAATGAGGGCATATGAAGGACTGGAGGAAACTAAGGAAAGATCTGTAAGGCTTTTGGGGTTGGTTATGGATAAGGGATTACATCAATAACTTCGGAAACTGCACACAAGTGTGTGTGTGTGTGTGAAGGTAGATAGGAGAGTGTTGGTTCCCAGGGAAGATCGGTCTGCAGCAGAGATGTATGATTCCCCATGGTTGTTTAATTTGTTTATAGATGGGGTGGTTAGGGAGGTAAATGCAAGAGTTTTGGAGAGAGGAGCAAGTAAGCAGTCTGTTGGGGATGAGAGGGCCTGGGAAGTGAGTCATTTGTTGTTTGCCGATGATACAGATCTAGTGGCTGATTCAAGTGAGAAACTGCAGAAGTTGGTGACTGAGTTTGGAAAAGTGTGTGAAAGGAGAAAGTTGAGAGTAAATATGAATAAGAGCGAGGTTATTAAGTTCAGTAGGGTTGAGGGACAAGTTAATTGGTATGTAAGTTTGAATGGAGAAAAATTGGAAGGATTGAAGTGTTTTAGATATCAGGGAGTGGACTTAGCAATAAATGGAACCATGGAAGCAGAAGTGAGTCACAGGGTGGGGGAGGGGGGCGAAGGTTCTGGGAGTGATGAAGAATGTGTGGACGGAGAGAAAGTTATTTTGGAGAGCAATGATGGGTATGTTTGAAGGAATAGTAGTTCCAACAATATTATATGGTTGCGAGGCGTGACCTATAGATAGGGTTGGACAGAGGAGAGTGGATGTGTTGGAAAATGAAATGTTTGAGGGCAATATGTGGTGTGAGGTTGTTTGATAGAATAAGTGATGAAAGGAAAAGAGAGATGTGTGGAAATAAAGAGTGTGGTTGAGAGAGCAGAAAAGGGTGTGTTGAAATGGTTTGGACACATGGAGAGAATGAGTGTGGTAAGATTGAAAGGGGTTATATGTGTTAGAGGTGGAGGGAACAAGTGGTAGAACAGATTGGAGGTGGAAGGGTGAAGTAAAAAAGATTTTGAGCGATTGGGGCCTAAACATACAGGAGGGTGAGGGGCATGCAAGGAATAAGAGTGAATTGGAACGATTTGGTTTACCGAGTTGACGTGTTGTCAATGGACTGAGCCAGGGCACGTGAAACATCTGGGGTAAACCATGGAAAGGTCTTAGGGGGCCTGGATGTGGATACAGAGCTGTGGTTTCGATGCATTACACATGACAGCTAGAGACTGAGTGTGAACGAATTTGCCTTTTTTTTTTTTTGTTTTGTTTTCCGGGAGCTACTTCACTGAAGCTGGGGTAGAGATGCGGTTTCCTATGGGGTGGGGTAGCACCAGGAGTGGATGAAGGCAAGCAAGTATGAACATGTACATGTGTATATATGTGTATGGCTTTGTATGTGGATGTATATGTATGTACGTATGTATATGTATGTATATGTTCGTGTATGGGCGTTTATGTATATATATGCATATGTGAGTAGATGGGTCATTCTTCATCTGTTTCTTGGAGCTACCTCGCTGATGCGAGAAACAGCGATTAAGTATAATTAAAAAGAATAATAATGATAATAATAGTAATGATAATATTACTTTATTCATTATAGGTTATCCCTAGGGATAGAGGAGAAAGAATACTTCCCACGCATTCCTCACTTGTCATAAAAGGCGACTAAAGGGAATGGGAGTGGGGGGCTGGAAACCCTCCCCTCCTTGTATTTTGACTTTCTAAAAGGGGAAACAGACGTAGGAGTCACGCGGGGAGTGCTCATCCTCCTCGAAGGCACAGATTGGGGTGTCTAAATGTGTGTGGATGTAACCAAGATGAGAAAAAAAGGAGAGATAGGTAGTATGTTTGAGGAAAGGAACCTGGATGTTTTGGCTCTGAGTGAAACGAAGCTCAAGGGTAAAGCGGAAGAGTGGTTTGGGAATGTCTTTGGAGTAAAGTCGGGTTAATGAGAGGACAGGAGCAAGGAAAGGAGTAGCACTACTCCTGAAACAGGAGTGGTGGGAGTATGTGATAGTGTAAAAAAGTAAACTCTTGATTAATATGGGTAAAACTGAAAGTGGATGGAGAGAGATAGGTGATTATTGGTGCATATGCACCTGGGCATGAGAAGAAAGATCATGAGAGGCAAGTGTTTTGGGAGCAGCTGAGTGAGTGTGTTAGTAGTTTTGATGCACGAGACTGGGTTATAGTGATGGGTGGTTTGAATGCAAAGGTGAGTAATGTGGCAGTTGAGGGAATAATTGGTGTACATGGGGTGTTCAGGGTTGTAAATGGAAATGGTGAAGAGCTTGTAAATTTATGTGCTGAAAAAGGACTGGTGATTGAGAATACCTGGTTTAAAAAGAGAGATATACATAAGTATACGTATGTAAGTAGGAGAGATGGCCAGAGAGCATTATTGGATTACGTGTTAATTGATAGGCACGCGAAAGAGAGACTTTTTGGATGTAAATGTGCTGAGAGGTGCAACTGGAGGGATGTCTGATCATTATCTTGTGGAGGCAAAAGTGAAGATTTGTAGTGGTTTTCAGAAAAGAGGAGAGAATATTGGGGTGAAAAGAGTGGTGAGAGTAAGTGAGCTTGGGAAAGAGACTTGTGTGAGGAAGTACCAGGAGAGACTGAGTACAGAAAGGAAAAAGGTGGGAACAAAGGAGGTAAGGGGAGTGGGGGGAGGAATGGGATGTATTAAGGGAAGCAGTGATGGCTTGCGCAAAAGATGCTTGTGGCACGAAAAGCGTGGGAGGTGGGTAGATTAGAAAGGTTAGTGAGTGGTGGGATGAAGAAGTAAGATTATTAGTGAAAGAGAAGAGAGAGGCATTTGGACGATTTTTGCAGGGAAATAATGCAATTGACTGGGAGATGTATAAAAGAAAGAGGTAGGAGGTCAAGAGAAAGGTGCTAGAGGTGAAAAAGAGGGCAAATGAGAGTTGGGTGAGAGAGTATCATTAAATTTTAGGGAGAATAAAAAGATGTTTTGGAAGGAGGTAAATAATGTGTGTAAGACAAGAGGATCAATGGGAACTTCAGTGAAGGGGGCTAATGGGGAGGTGATAACAAGTAGTGGTTATGTGAGAAGGAGATGGAGTGAGTATTTTGAAGGTTTGTTGAATGTGTTTGATGATAGAGTGGCCGATATAGGGTGTTTTGGTTGAGGTGGTGTGCAAAGTGAGAGGGTTAGGGAGAATGATTTGGTAAACAGAGAAGAGGTAGTAAAAGCTTTGTGGAAGATGAAAGCCGGCAAGGCAGCGGGTTTGGATGGTATTGCAGTGGAATTTATTAGAAAAGGGGGTGACTGTATTGTTGACTGGTTGGTAAGGTTATTTAATGTATGTATGACTCATGGTGAGGTGCCTGAGGATTGGCGGAATGCTTGCATAGTGCCATTGTACAAAGGCAAAGGGGATAAAAGTGAGTGCTCAAATTACAGAGGTATAAGTTTGTTGAGTATTCCTGGTAAATTATATGGGAGGGTATTGATTGAGAGGGAGAAGGCATGTACAGAGCATCAGATTGGGGAAGAGCAGTGTGGTTTCAGAAGTGGTAGAGGATGTGTGGACAAGTGAGGAATGCGTGGGAAGTATTCTTTCTCCTTTATCCATAGGGATAACCTATAATGAATAAAGTAATAAATATTATCATTACTATTATTATCATTATTATTCTTTTTTAATTATACTAAATCGTTGTTTCTCGCATCAGCGAGGTAGCTCCAAGAAACAGATGAAGATTGCTTTGAAGAATGTATGTGAGAAATACTTAGAAAAGGAAATGGATTTGTATGTAGCATTTATGGATCTGAAGAAGGCATATGATAGAGTTGATAGAGATGCTCTGTGGAAGGTATTAAGAATATATGGTGTGGGAGGCAAGTTGTTAGAAGCAGTGAAAAGTTTTTATCGAGGAGGTAAGGCATGTGTACGTGTAGGAAGAGAGGAAAGTGATTGGTTCTCAGTAAATGTAGGTTTGCAGCAGGGGTGTGTGATGTCTCCATGGTTGTTTAATTTGTTGATGGATGGGGTTGTAAGGGGGGTGAATGCAAGAGTTTTGGAAAGAGGGGCAAGTGTGCAGTCTGTTGTGGATGAGAGAGCTTGGGAAGTGACTGAATTTGTGTTCACTGATGATACAGCGCTGATGGCTGATTCGTGTGAGAAACTGCAGAAGCTGATGACTGAGTTTGGTAAAGTGTGTGAAAGAAGAAAGCTGAGAGTAAATGTGAATAAGAGCAAGGTTATTAGGTACAGTAGGGTTGGTGGGCAGGTCAGTTGGGAGGTATGTTTGAATGGAGAAAAACTGGAGGAAGTGAAGTGTTTTAGCTATCTGGGAATGGATTTGGCAGCGGATGGAACCATGGAAGCAGAAGTGAATCATAGGGTGGGGGAGGGGGCGAAAGTTCTGGGAGCCTTGAAGAATGTGTTGAAGTCGAGAACATCATCTCGGAAAGCAAAATGGGTATGTTTGAAGAAAGTGGTTCCAACAATGTTATATGGTTGCGAGGCATGGGCTATAGATAGATTTGTGTGGAGGAGAGTGGATGTGTTGGAAATGAGATGTTTGAGGACAATGTGTGGTGTGAGGTGGTTTGATCGAGTAAGTAATAATAGGGTAAGAGAGATGTGTGGTAATAAAAAGAGTGTGGTTGAGAGAGCAGAAGAGGGTGTTTTGAAATGGTTTTGTCACATGGAGAGAATGAGTGAGGAAAGATTGACCAAGAGGATATATGTGTCAGAGGTGGAGTGAACTAGGAGAAGTGGGAGACCAAATTGGAGGTGGAAAGATGGAGTGCTAAAGATTTTGAGTGACTGGGGCCTGAACATGCAGGAGGATGAAAGGCATGCAAGGAATAGAGCGAATTCCAGGGTAAACCATGGAAAGTTCTGTGGGGCCTGGATGTGGAAAGGGAACTGTGGTTTCGGTGCATTATTACATGACAGCTAGAGACTGAGTGTGAACGAATGGGGCCTTTGTTGTCTTTTCCTAGCACTACCTCGCACACATTGGCGGAGGGGGTTGTTATTTCATATGTGGCGAGGTGGCGATGGGAATGAATATAGGCAGACAGTATGAATTATGTACATGTGTATATATGTATATGTCTATGTGTGTAAATATATATGTATGCGTTGAGATGTATAGGTATGTATATTTGCGTGGGTGGACGTGTGTATTTGGGTGTGTTGGGCCATTCTTTCGTCTGTTTCCTTGCGCTACCTCGCTAACACGGGAGACAGCGACAAAGCAAAATAGATAAATAAATAAGTAAATATATCATTATACATAATTGCTGTTTCCCATATCAGCAAGGTAGCAACAGGAAACAGACGAAGAATGGCTCATCCATTCATATACACATTTATATACATAAATGGCCACATATGCATATATACTTACATATACATATCAACAGATATGTACGCATGTGCAGACTTTATATACATACACAAGTACATATTCATACTTGCTTGTCTTTATCCATTTCTGTTGTGACCCCGCCCCACAGGAAAACAGCATTGCTATCCCCTGCCTCAGTGAGGTCACACCAGGAGTAAAGACACAAAGGCCATATTCGTTCACAGTCAGTTGCTAGCTGTCATGTGTAATGCACCGAATATATATATGTGTGTTTGTGTGTGTACACATTTCTTTTTTGCATGATCACCATTCCTGCAACAGTGACTCAAACAGAAGAAGAAAAGCCACATTCATTCACACCCATTCTCTAGCTGTTATATGTAATGCATGAAAACCACAGCTCCCTCTCCACAACCAGGCCCCACAGCCCTTTCCATGGCTTCTACTGGCCTCTTCACATGCCTTGGTTCAGTCCATTAACAGCACGTTGACCTCTAATACTACATTATTCCAATTCACTTCATCCCATGCACACCTTTCATGCACCTGCATGTTCAGGCCCCAGTCATTATATGTAACAGCTAAAGAATAGATGTGAAGAAATAGGGCCTTTCTTTGTCTGTTCCTAGCAGTCCCTCGCTTACATGGGAAATGGCAGACATATAACAAAAACACATTTATATGTGATTTATATTTAGCCCATGCTAGAATATACCACAATGAGTGGATTAAATGGAGAGGATGGGGGAGGGAGTTGCTCAGTCTGCCCTCTCTGGAAGAAAAATATCAGTACAGACATGATAAATACGTAATTCCTTGGAGGCCACAGTGAGTTTACCAAAGAAGAGTTCCTTAAATTCACCAGAGAATGCAGAGAAAGATGGGTTATTTGGAGATTTGGCAAGGTTAGTGTGAAAAGGGTATGATAAACCATTTTATTGATATCAGAGTTATGGACAAATGAAACTAATTAGATGTGTAGGAAGTGAATGCAAGTGGTATTGAAAAGTTCAAAAGCCTTTATGATTGAAATGTATGGATATTAGTTGGGCCCCCATGGGTGTTAAGCTATCCTGATGTGGATATATATGTATGTATTGCCTGTAGTTTTTCTTTCGAATAACTTGCAAGTTGTTGGGTATAGGATGGAGGACAGTGCAGACCAGTCACTCACTGAACTGGTGCCTCTCTTTTCAGTGTGGCAGCAGGACAATGGGAGGAGTGCCTGGTGGTGTGCTTGATCCTTCCACCCAACATCCTCAAGCCGACCAGCTGCTCCATACACTGGCTGTGTCCACTTGGTCACACACTCTGCCAACACAGAGTTATGAACAACTTCGTTTCTTTAAATGTGCCTACTGCCCGCATGTGACTCAGAAAAAATTCAACTTGAAAAAACATATTAGGACTCACACTGGTGAGAGGCCCTACCATTGTAGTCTTTGCCTCTATTCCACTGGTGATCCCAGCAACCTCAAGAGTCATTTTAGACTAAAGCATAAGATGCTTCAGGAATAGATTGAAATAACAGATACAGAAGATTGTAAGAGTATTAAGGAAAGTGCTTTATGCAGCTTTATTTAGAAATTTATTTATTCAGAATTTTCTTTCAAGAAGAAAAATGAAATATCATTAGTAAACTATGGAATATTTGTAGATGAACCACAGAGTTGTTATATGATGATTTCATCATGTTGCTTACTAAAAGTCAACTTATGTTTATAGTGAATGTGTTTTAATTGAAAAATTTTATAAACTCCAGCACAGATTGTAGTCATTTGTATTTCTTATTTACAGTTTTTGTTTCTGCTTCTTTTATCTGGATTTACTCGAGCTTTTTCTGATGCTAGAGCATATATATATATATTTTTTTTTTTCCGCTGTCTCCCGCGTTTGCGAGGTAGCGCAAGGAAACAGACTAAAGAAATGGCCCAACCCACCCCCATACACATGTATATACATACGTCCACACACGCAAATATACATACCTACACAGCTTTCCATGGTTTACCCTAGACGCTTCACATGCCCTGATTCAATCCACTGACAACACGTCAACCCCGGTATACCACATCGATCCAATTCACTCTATTCCTTGCCCTCCTTTCACCCTCCTGCATGTTCAGGCCCCGATCACACAAAATCTTTTTCACTCCATCTTTCCACCTCCAGTTTGGTCTCCCACTTCTCCTCATTCCCTCCACCTCCGACACATATATCCTCTTGGTCAATCTTTCCTCACTCATTCTTTCCATGTGCCCAAACCATTTCAAAACACCCTCTTCTGCTCTCTCAACCACGCTCTTTTTATTTCCACACATCTCTCTTACCCTTACGTTACTTACTCGATCAAACCACCTCACACCACACATTGTCCTCAAACATCTCATTTCCAGCACATCCATCCTCCTGCACACAACTCTATCCATAGCCCACGCCTCGCAACCATACAACATTGTTGGAACCACTATTCCTTCAAACATACCCATTTTTGCTTTCCGAGATAATGTTCTCGACTTCCACACATTCTTCAAGGCTCCCAGAATTTTCGCCCCCTCCCCCACCCTATGATCCACTTCCGCTTCCATGGTTCCATCCGCTGCCAGATCCACTCCCAGATATCTAAAACACTTTACTTCCTCCAGTTTTTCTCCATTCAAACTTACCTCCCAATTGACTTGACCCTCAACCCTACTGTACCTAATAACCTTGCTCTTATTCACATTTACTCTTAACTTTCTTCTTTCACACACTTTACCAAACTCAGTCACCAGCTTCTGCAGTTTCTCACATGAATCAGCCACCAGCGCTGTATCATCAGCAAACAACAACTGACTCACTTCCCAAGCTCTCTCATCCCCAACAGACTTCATACTTGCCCCTCTTTCCAAAACTCTTGCATTCACCTCCCTAACAACCCCATCCATAAACAAATTAAACAACCATGGAGACATCACACACCCCTGCCGCAAACCTACATTCACTGAGAACCAATCACTTTCCTCTCTTCCTACACGTACACATGCCTTACATCCTCGATAAAAACTTTTCACTGCTTCTAACAACTTGCCTCCCACACCATATATTCTTAATACCTTCCACAGAGCATCTCTATCAACTCTGTCATATGCCTTTTCCAGATCCATATATGCTACATACAAATCCATTTGCTTTTCTAAGTATTTCTCACATACATTCTTCAAAGCAAACACCTGATCCACACATCCTCTACCACTTCTGAAACCACACTGCTCTTCCCCAATCTGATGCTCTGTACATGCCTTCACCCTCTCAATCAATACCCTCCCATATAATTTCCCAGGAATACTCAACAAACTTATACCTCTGTAATTTGAGCACTCACTCTTATCCCCTTTGCCTTTGTACAATGGCACTATGCACGCATTCTGCCAATCCTCAGGCACCTCACCATGAGTCATACATACATTAAATAACCTTACCAACCAGTCAGTAATACAGTCACCCCCTTTTTTAATAAATTCCACTGCAATACCATCCAAACCTGCTGCCTTGCCGGCTTTAATCTTCCGCAAAGCTTTTACTTCCTCTTCTCTGTTTACCAAATCATTTTCCCTAACCCTCTCACTTTGCACACCACCTCAACCAGAACACCCTATATCTGCCACTCTATCATCAAACACATTCAACAAACCTTCAAAATACTCACTCCATCTCACATCACCACTACTTGTTATCACCTCCCCATTTGCGCCCTTCACTGAAGTTCCCATTTGCTCCCTTGTCTTACGCACTTTATTTACCTTCCAGAACATCTTTTTATTCTCCCTAAAATTTAATGATACTCTCTCACCCCAACTCTCATTGGCCCTCTTTTTCACCTCTTGCACCTTTCTCTTGACCTCCTGTCTCTTTCTTTTATATATACACACACAGACACGTACATATATACCCATGCACACAATTCACACTGTCTGCCTTTATTCATTCCCATCGCCACCTCGCCACACATGGAATACCATCTCCCTCCCCCCTCATGTGTGCGAGGTAGCGCTAGGAAAAGACAACAAAGGCCCCATTCGTTCACACTCAGTCTCTAGCTGTCATACAATAATGCCCAAAACCACAGCTCCCATTCCACATCCAGGCCCCACACAACTTTCCATAGTTTACCCCAGACGCTTCACATGCCCTGATTCAATCCACTGACAGTACGTCAACCCCGGTATACCACATCGATCCAGTTCACTCTATTCCTTGCCCGCCTTTCACCCTCATGCATGTTCAGGCCCCAATCACTCAAAATCTTTTTCACTCCATCTTTGCACCTCCAATTTGGTCTCCCACTTCTCCTCGTTCCCTCCACCTCCGACACATATATCTTCTTGGTCAATCTTTCCTCACTCATTCTCTCCATGTGCCCAAACCATTTCTAAACACCCTCTTCTGCTCTCTCAACCACGCTCTTTTTATTTCCACTCATCTCTCTTACCCTTACATTACTTACTTGATCAAACCACCTCACACCACACATTGTCCTCAAACATCTCATTTCCAGCACATCCACCCTCCTGCGCACAGCTCTATCCATAGCCCACGCCTCGCAACCATACAACATTATTGGAACCACTATTCCTTCAAACATACTCATTTTTGCTCTCCGAGATAATGTTCTCAACTTCCACACATTCTTCAAGGGTTGAGGGTCAAGTCAATTGGGAGGTAAGTTTGAATGGAGAAAAACTGGAGGAAGTAAAGTGTTTTAGATATCTGGGAGTGGATCTGGCAGCAGATGGAACCATGGAAGCAGAAGTGAATCGTAGGGTGGGGGAGGGGGCGAAAATCCTTGGAGCCTTGAAGAATGTGTGGAAGTCAAGAACATTATCTCCGAAAGCAAAAATGGCTATGTTTGAAGGAATAGTGGTTCCAACAATGTTGTATGGTTGCGAGGCATGGGCTATGGATAGAGTTGTGCGGAGGAGGGTGGATGTGCTGGAAATGAGATGTTTGAGGACAGTATGTGGTGTGAGGTGGTTTGATCGAGTAAGTAACGTAAGGGTAAGAGAGATGTGTGGAAATAAAAAGAGCATGGTTGAGAGAGCAGAAGAGGGTGTTTTGAAATGGTTTGGGCACATGGAGAGAATGAGTGAGGAAAGATTGACCAAGAGGATATATGTGTCGGAGGTGGAGGGAACGAGAAGTGGGAGACCAAATTGGAGGTGGAAAGATGGAGTGAAAAAGATTTTGTGTGATCGGAGCCTGAACATGCAGGAGGGTGAAAGGAGGGCAAGGAATAGAGTGAATTGGATCGATGTGGTATACCGGGGTTGACGTGCTGTCAGTGGATTGAATCAGGGCATGTGAAGCGTCTGGGGTAAACCATGGAAAGCTGTGTAGGTATGTATATTTGCATGTGTGGACATATGTATATACATGTGTATGGGGGTGGGTTGGGCCATTTCTTTCGTCTGTTTCCTTGCGCTACCTCGCAAACGCGGGAGACAGCGACAAAGCAAAAAAAATATATATATATATGAATGGAGAAAAACTGGAGGAAGTGAAGTGTTTTAGATATCTGGGAGTGGATCTGGCAGCGGATGGAACCATGGAAGCGGAAGTGGATCATAGGGTGGGGGAGGGGGCGAAAATTCTGGGGGCCTTGAAGAATGTGTGGAAGTCGAGAACATTATCTTGGAAAGCAAAAATGGGTATGTTTGAAGGAATAGTGGTTCCAACAATGTTGTATGGTTGCGAGGCGTGGGCTATGGATAGAGTTGTGCGCAGGAGGATGGATGTGCTGGAAATGAGATGTTTGAGGACAATGTGTGGTGTGAGGTGGTTTGATCGAGTGAGTAACGTAAGGGTAAGAGAGATGTGTGGAAATAAAAAGAGCGTGGTTGAGAGAGCAGAAGAGGGTGTTTTGAAGTGGTTTGGGCACATGGAGAGAATGAGTGAGGAAAGATTGACCAAGAGGATATATGTGTCGGAGGTGGAGGGAACGAGGAGAAGAGGGAGACCAAATTGGAGGTGGAAAGATGGAGTGAAAAAGATTTTGTGTGATCGGGGCCTGAACATGCAGGAGGGTGAAAGGAGGGCAAGGAATAGAGTGAATTGGAGCGATGTGGTATACCGGGGTTGACGTGCTGTCAGTGGATTGAATCAAGGCATGTGAAGCGTCAGGGGTAAACCATGGAAAGCTGTGTAGGTATGTATATTTGCGTGTGTGGACGTATGTATATACATGTGTATGGGGGGGGGTTGGGCCATTTCTTTCGTCTGTTTCCTTGCGCTACCTCGCAAACGCGGGAGACAGCGACAAAGTATAATAAAAAATAATAGAATAAATATATATATATATTTTCTTTTTTTTCAGTAGTAGTTAATATCTTGAGGCATTTTTTTTTTCTTTTTAAGAATAACAGAATATTCAGCAAATGTTTCAAGCATTAAAACTGAATATAGAACTTGAGAAAATGCAGAGATATACAGCTGTGGAAATTTTAAGGAGTACCATTGGTTTAGTTGAAAGCTGGATATTTGTTGGGGATAAGTAATATATGTTTTCCGTTGAATTCACTATAATTAGTGACTTCTGCACAGAATAATGCAGAACTGTAAATGGACTTTGTATTTCTCTGATTGAGATTATTAGGTAGCTTTTGAAGAGTGAGATGTCGACTTTGTCCTTTAGTTAAACATTTGAATGTGTATAGACAGCAGTGCTTGATATTCATCTGGTGTAGTGTCATCCATAATCAATATAAGTTAAGGGGAGATCAACTGAACATTGAGTTATGGGAGGTTATGGAAATAATTTACATGAAAACAAGTTAGCTTGAGAATTATTAGCATTTGTAAGAAATCTCTTCTAAATGCACTGAATTTTTGTTTGAAATTGAGTCAGACAGCAAGTTGTGATTAAATGGTTAAGCACATAAAGTGAAATTTTAGAAAATATTTGTATAGCACTTTATATAAAGTTGAGGGAGTAAAATCTAGAATTAAGAACATTATCAATAAAAGGAGGTCTTCTCTTAATGCAAGTAGAATGGTATTCAGTGAAGGAAAAAAGAAAAAGCAAAAAAGGTGTAGTGAAGGTTGCTGAGGAAGTTCTATTAAGAATGATGTATGTGACTGTTGATCTTTATGATTTTGTTAGAAATGGATGTATAACTGAGTGAAAGGCAAGAAGGAAGAGATGAAATACAAACTTGATAACAACAGTTATTAAAATGGTAGTTAATAGTGACAATACTGCTGAGTCTTCTTTCATATATGTGAATACTTTCAGTTTATAAGATAACCTGAGATAAGATAAAAGAAAACAGTATGTTTTATATACAGGGTATGTGAAAATGGTGAAGACTATGAATATTCTATCAGTCTATCTATCTATCTATCTATCTATCTGTCTATCTATCTATCTATCTCTGACACCTGTTCCATTCACAAACTCCCATCACGAGGGTGGCCTCAGTAAAAGAGTCTCCACTTATCTCTGGCTTTATATGTCTCCCTCACATATGCTATTCCACACATTCTTCCACCATTTCTCTCACCAGTATTCTTCCACTTTTTTCCTCATGTTACTGGTGGTCTTCCTCTCTCGCTAACCCCTTTAATGGTAATATCATACACTCTCATTGTAAACCCCCCACCTTGCACTCTTTCCACATGTCCAAACCACCTCAAAGGATTAGATATCACCCACTCTATCACTCCACACTTTACTCCCTTTGCATTCTCTGCCATACCACATCTCTTATATACGTAGTCATTTCTTTCTTCATTCCATCTATTCGTACCACATGCTCCTCTCAAATAGCTCATTTATGCAGCCTGGATTTTTGGCCTCTGTGACTCATTCCATTTCCATGTTTCAGCAGCATAGGTCAGGGTTAGGAGGACTTTGCTGTCCCTTAATCCTCTCCTAACTTCCATACTTACATCTCTACCCTTCATTTTTCTATAAGGGACCTCTTCCCTATATTGCTCTCTTCCTTTTATCTCTTTCCATATCACCAAACTTACCCAGGACAGCTCCCAGTTACTTTAATTCTCTCACCTCTTCCAATGCTTTCTCTCCCATTTCCTTTTTTTTAATGTTAGCTGAGACAGCATAGGCAGCTGAGGCCCTAATCAAGGCTATTCTATCAATGCTACACACACACACACACACACACACACACACACACACACACACACACACACACACATATATATATATATATATATATATATAAATGTGAATAAGAGCAAGGTTATTAGGTACAGTAGGGTTAAGGGACAAGTCAATTGGGAGGTAAGTTTGAATGGAGAAAAACTGGAGGAAGTGAAGTGTTTTAGATATCTGGGAGTGGATTTGGCAGTGGATGGAACCATGGAAGTGGAAGTAAATCATAGGGTTGGGGAGGGTGCAAGAGTTCTGGGAGCCTTGAAGAATGTTTGGAAGTCGAGAACATTATCTCGGAAAGCAAAAATGGGTATGTTTGAAGGAATAGTGGTTCCAACAATGTTGTATGGTTGCGAGGCATGGGCTATGGATAGAGTTGTGCAGAGGAGGGTGGATGTGCTGGAAATGAGATGTTTGAGGACAATATGTGGTGTGAGGTGGTTTGATCGAGTAAGTAATAATAGGGTAAGAGAGATGTGTGATGATAAAAAGAGTGTGGTTGAGAGAGCAGAAGAGGGTGTTTTGAAATGGTTTGGTCACATGGAGAGAATGAGTGAGGAAAGATTGACCAAGAGGATATATGTGTCAGAGGTGGAGGGAACGAGGAGAAGAGGGAGACCAAATTGGAGGTGGAAAGATGGAGTGAAAAAGATTTTGAGTGAACAGGGCCTGAACATGCAGGAGGGTGAAAGGTGTGCAAGGACTAGAGTGAATTGGAACGATGTGGTATACCAGGGTCGATGTGCTGTCAGTGGATTGAACCAGGGCATGTGAAGCATCTGGGGTAAACCATGGAAAGGTCTGTGGGGCCTGGATGTGGAAAGGGAGCTGTGGTTTCAGTGCATTATTACATGACAGCTATAGACTGAGTGTGAATGAATGGGGTCTTTGTTGTCTTTTCCTAGTGCTACTTCGCACACATAAGGGGGGGTTGTTATTCCATGTGTGGCGGGGTGGCAATGGGAATAAATAGAGGCAGGCAGTATGAATTATGTACATGTGTATATATGTATATGTCTGTGTGTGTATATATATGTGTACATTGAGATGTATAAGTAAGTATATTTGCGTGTGTGGACGTGTATGTATATACATGTGTATGTGGGTGGGTTGGGCCATTCTTTCATCTGTTTCCTTGCGCTACCTCGCTAATGCGGGAGACAGCGACAAAGCAAAATAAAAAAAATATAATAAAATATATATTATATCATTCTTTGTCACTGTCTCCCGCATTAGCAAGGTAGTGCAAGGAAACAGATGAAGAAAGGCCAAACCCATCCACATACACATGGATATACATAAACATCCACACACGCACATATACATACCTATACATTTCAACATATACATATATATATACATACACAGACATATACATATATACACATGTACATACTTCATACTTGCTGCCTTTATTCATTCCCAATGCCACCCCGCCACACATCAAATGACACCCCCCTCCTCCCAGACACGCGCAAGGTAGTGCTAGGAAAGGACAACAAAGGCCACATTAGTTCACACTCAGTCTCTAGGTATCAGGTATAATGCACCGAAACCACAGCTCCCATTCCACATCCAGGCCCCACAAAACTTGCCCTGGTATACCCCAGACGCTTCACATGCCCTGGTTCAATCCGCTGACAGCACATCGACCCTGGTATACCACATCACTCCAACTCACTCCATTCCCCGCACGCCCCCCACCCTCCCGCATGTACAGGCCCCGATCACTCGAAACCCCCCACCCCACCCCTCCACCCCCAATCCGGTCCCCCACATCTCCCCGCTCCCCCCACCTCCGACACACACATCCTCCCGTCAACCTTTCCTCACTCATCCTCTCCACGCGACCAATATATATATATATATATATATATATATATATATATATATATATATATATATATATATATATATATATATATATATTCCCTAGACTGAGCTAGGTACCCATTCTATCAACCAACCCCTAGGGATGGATGAACAGCTGGGTTGAATGTGGACCAACTGCCGCAACCAGGATTCAGATTTATGTGCTCAACCCTGGTCAGCTTGTGAACAACAATATTATAAAGAATATCTTAATTAGGAACTCACCATAAGGTTCTGCATACTATGTTTATAGAGTTCCATACAAAATCTGTCATATGTGGTATGTTGGGCAGACTGATAAGGATCTTTCTGTTATACTTAAGCAACATGAATATAGTAGAAGAACAGGACAAGAACCAAATGCCTTTTTTAATCATGATAGAAATTTTGATCATTGTATTGACTGGAGTATTGCCATCTCAGTTATTAACTCAAACTCTTGTACCTTGTGAAAATCATTGAATCTTCTGTTATTATACACACAAAAAATTGCAGTGATAATATTAGTGAAGGTCTATCCAAATTGGATAACTTTTTTGTTGATAGTATTTGTAAACAGCTCATTTTCTTGCCCACATAATAGATTTTATGATACGCATGTTGCTAGACTTGAATGTACCTGACCTTCACTCAGGTAGTCACTTGTTTACTAAATGGCGGCCTACTACGTTTTTTCCTTGTATATCAACCGATTGTTATATTTCTTGTATTTCCCCTGATGATGTGATCATTACACCTAAAGTGCAGTTGGGAACTTATCATGTTTCATTTCCCCTTGGATTAGAAGGAATGTATTTGATCACTCACTCATCTGTGATCATTTCCAATATTACATTATTTATTATTCATTATACTTAATTGCTGTTTCCTACATCAGTGAGGTAGCTCAGTGAAACAGACTAAAGAATAGCCCAACCCACCAACGTACACATGTATATACATACATGTCCACACACGCAAATATACATACCTATACATCTCAACATATACATATATATACACACACAGACATATACATATATACACATGTACATAATTCATGAAATAACAACCCCCTCCGCACCTCATGTGCACGAGGTAGCGCTAGGAAAAGACAACAAAGGCCACATTCGTTCACACTCAGTCTCTAGCTGTCATGTAATAATGCACTGAAACCACAGTTCCCTTTCCACATCCAGGCCCCACAGAACTTTCCATGGTTTACAACAGATGCTTCACATGTTCTGGTTCAGTCCATTGACAGCACATTGACCCCGGTATACCACATCGTTCCAATTCACTCTATTCCTTGTGCACCTTTCACCCTCCTGCATGTTCAGGCCCCGATCACTCAAAATCTTTTTCACTCCATCTTTCCACCTCCAATTTGGTCTCCCACTTTTCCTCGTTCCCTCCACCTCTGACACATATATCCTCTTGGTTAATCTTTCCTCGCTCATTCTCTCCATGTGACCAAACTATTTTAAAACACCCTCTTCTACTCTCTCAACCACACTTTTTATTACCCCACATCTCTCTTACCCTATTATTACTTACTCGATCAAACCACCTCACACCACATATTGTCCTCAAACATCTCATTTCCAGCCCATCACCCTCCTCTGCACAACTCTATGTATAGCCCACGCCTCGCAACCATACAACATTGTTGGAACATCTGTTCCTTCAAACATACCCATTTTTGCTTTCTGAGATAATGTTCTCGACTTCCACACATTCTTCAACGCTCCCAGAACTTTCACCCCCTACCCAACCCTATGATTTACTTCCGCTTCCACGGTTCCATCCGCTGCCAAATCCACTCCCAGATATCTAAAACACTTCACTTCCTCCAGTTTTTCTCCATTCAAACTTACCTCCCAATTGACGTGTCCCTCAACCCTACTGTACCTATTAACCTTGCTCTTATTCACATTTACTCTCAGCTTTCTTCTTTCACACACTTTACCAAACTCAGTCACTAGCTTCTGCAGTTTCTCACACAAATCAGCCACCAGTGCTATATCATCAGCTAACAACAACTGACTTCCCAAGCTCTTTCATCCACAACAGATGGCATACTTGCCCCTCTTTCCAAAACTCTTGTATTCACCTCCCTAACAACCCCATCCATAAACAAATTAAACAACCATGGAGACATCACACACCCCTGCCGCAAACCTACATTCACTGAGAACCAATCACTTTCCTCTTTTCCTTCACGTACACATGCCTTACATCCTCAATAAAAACTTTTCACTGCTTCTAACAACTTGCCTCCCACACCATATATTCTTAATACCTTCCACAGAGCATCTCTATCAACTCTATCATATGCCTTTTCCAGATCCATATATGCTACATACAAATCCATTTGCTTTTCTAAGTATTTCTCGTATACATTCTTCAAAGCAAACACCTGATCCACACATCCTCTACCACTTCTGAAACCACACTGCTCTTCCCCAATCTGATGCTCTGTACATGCCTTCACCCTCTCAATCAATACCCTCCCATATAATTTCCCAGGAATACTCAACAAACTTATACCTCTGTAATTTGAGCACTCAATTTTATCCCCTTTGCCATTGTACAATGGCACTATGTAAGCATTCCGCCAATCCTCAGGCACCTCACCATGAGTCATACATACATTAAATAACCTTACCAACCAGTCAACAATACAGTCACCCCCTTTTTTAATAAATTCCACTGCAATACCATCCAAACCCACAGCCTTGCCGGCATTCATCTTCCGCAAAGCTTTTACTACCTCTTCTCTGTTTACCAAATCATTCTCCCTAACCCTCTCACTTTGCACACCACCTCAACCAAAACACCCTATATCTGCCACTCTATCATCAAACACATTCAACGAACCTTGAAAATACTCACTCCATCTCCTTCTCACATCACCACTACTTATCACCTCCCCATTAACCCCCTTCACTGAAGTTCCCATTGATCCTTTTGTCTTACTCACATTATTTACCTCCTTCCAAAACATCTTTTTATTCTCCCTAAAATTTAATGATACTCTCTCACTCCAACTCTCATTTGCCCTCTTTATCACCTCTTGCACCTTTCTCTTGACCTCTTGCCTCTTTCTTTTATACATCTCCCACTCATTTGTATTATTTCCCTGCAAAAATCGTCCAAATGCCTCTCTCTTCTCTTTCACTAACAATCTCACTTCTTCATCCCACCACTCACTACCCTTTCTAATCTACCCACCTCTCACGCTTCTCATGCCACAAGCATCTTTTGCACAAGCCATCACTGCTTTCCTAAATACATCCCATTCCTCCCCCACTCCCCTTATGTCCTTCGTTCTCACATTTTTCCATTCTGTACTCATTCCTCCTGGTACTTCTTCACACAAGTCTCCTTCCCAAGCGCACTTACTCTCACCACTCTCTTCACCCCAACATTCTCTCTTCTTTTCTGAAAACCTCTACAAAACTTCACCCTCGCCTCCACAAGATAATGATCAGGCATCCCTCCAGTTGCACCTCTCAGCACATTAACATCCAAAAGTCTCTCTTTCGCGTGCCTATCAATTAACACAGAATTCAATAATGCTCTCTGGCCATCTCTCCTACTTACATACGTATACTTATGTATATCTCTCTTTTTAAACCAGGTGTTCCCAATCACAAGTACTTTTTCAGTACATAAATCTAAATCTACAAGCTCTTCACCATTTCCATTTACAACACTGAACACCCCATGTACACCAATTATACCCTCAACCACATTACTCACCTTTGCATTCAAATTGTGGCATGAGAAGTGTGGGAGGTGGGCAGATTAGAAAGGGTATTGAGTGGTGGGATGAAAAAGTAAGATTATTAGTGAAAGAGAAGAGAGAGGCATTTGGACGATTTTTGCAGGGAAATAATGCAAATGATTGGGTGATGTATAAAAGAAAGAGGCAAGAGGTCAAGAGAAAGGTGCAAGAGGTGAAAAAGAGGGCAAATGAGAGTTGGGGTGAGAGAGTATCCTTAAATTTTAGGGAGAATAAAAAGATGTTTTGGAAGGAGGTAAATAAAGTGTGTAAGACAAGGGAACAAGTGGGAACTTCGGTGAAGGGGGCTAATGGGGAGGTGATAACAAGTAGTGGTGATGCGAGAAGGAGATGGAGTGAGTATTTTGAAGGTTTGTTGAATGTGTTTGATGATAGAGTGGCAGATATAGGGTGTTTTGGTCGAGGTGGTGTGCAAAGTGAAAGGGTTAGGGAGGATGATTTGGTAAACAAAGAAGAGGTAGTAAAAGCTTTGCGGAAGATGGAAGCCGGCAAGGCAGCGGGTTTGGATGGTATTGCAGTGGAATTTATTAAAAAAGGGGGTGACTGTATTGTTAACTGGTTGGTAAGGTTATTTACTGTATGTATGACTCATGGTGAGGTGCCTGAGGATTGGCGGAATGCTTGCATAGTGCCATTGTACAAAGGCAAAGGGGACAAAGGTGAGTGCTCAAATTACACAGGTATAAGTTTGTTGAGTATTCATGGGAAATTACATGGGAGGGTATTGACTGAGAGGGTGAAGGCATGTACAGAGCACCAAATTGGGGAAGAGCAGTGTGGTTTCAGAAGTGGTAGAGGATGTGTGGATCAGGTGTTTGCTTTGAAGAATGTATGTGAGAAATACTTAGAAAAGCAAATGGATTTGTATGTAGCATTTATGGATCTGGAGAAGGCATATGATAGAGTTGATAGAGATGCTCTGTGGAAGGTGCTAAGAATATATGGTGTGGGAGGCAAGTTGTTAGAAGCAGTGAAAAGTTTTTATCGAGGATGTAAGGCATGTGTACGTGTAGGAAGAGAGGAAAGTGATTGGTTCTCAGTGAATGTAGGTTTGCGGCAGGGGTGTGTGATGTCTCCATGGTTGTTTAATTTGTTTATGGATGGGGTTGTTAGGGAGGTGAATGCAAGGGTTTTGTAAAGATGGGCAAGTATGCAGTCTGTTGTGGATGAGAGAGCTTGGGAAGTGAGTCAGTTGTTGTTCGCTGATGATACAGCGCTGGTGGCTGATTCATGTGAGAAACTGCAGAAGCTGGTGACTGAGTTTGGTAAAGTATGTGAGAGAAGAAAGTTGAGACTAAATGTGAATAAGAGCAAGGTCATTAGGTACAGTAGGGTTGAGGGTCAAATCAATTGGAAGGTAAGTTTGAATGGAGAAAAACTGGAAGTGAAGTGTTTTAGATATCTGGGAGTGGATTTGGCAGCGGATGGAACTGTGGAAGCGGAAGTGAATCATAGGGTGGGGGAGGGGGCGAAAGTTCTGGGAGCCTTGAAGAATGTGTGGAAGTCGAGAAAATTATCTTGGAAAGCAAAAATGGGTATGTTTGAAGGAATAGTGGTTCCAACAATGTTGTATGGTCGCAAGGCATGGGCTATGGATAGAGCTGTGCGGAGGAGGGTGGATGTGCTGGAAATGAGATGTTTGAGGATAATATGTGGTGTGAGGTGGTTTGATCGAGTAAGTAATAATAGGGTAAGAGAGATGTGTGGTAATAAAAAGAGTATGGTTGAGAGAGCAGAAGAGGGTGTTTGAAATGGTTTGGTCACATGGAGAGAATGAGTGAGGAAAGATTGACCAAGAGGATATATGTGTCAGAGGTGGAGGGAACAAGGAGAAGTGGGAGACCAAATTGGAGGTGGAAAGATGGAGTGAAAAAGATTTTGAGTGATCGGGGCCTGAACATGCAGAAGGGTGAAAGGCTTGCAAGGAATAGAGTGAATTGGATTGATGTGGTATACCAGGGTCGACGTGCTGTCAGTGGATTGAATCAGGGCATGTGAAGCGTCTGGGGTAAACCATGGAAAGTTGTGTGGGGCCTGGATGTGGAAAGGGAGCTGTGGTTTCGGGCATTATTACATGACAGCTAGAGACTGAATGTGAACGAATGGGGCCTTTGTTGTCTTTTCCTAGCACTACCACGCACACATGAAGGGGGAGGGGGTTGTTATATCATGTGTGGTGAGGTGGTGATGGGAATGAATAAAGGCAAACAGTGTGAATTATGTACATGTGTATAGATGTATATGTCTGTGTGTGTATATATATGTATACGTTAAGATGTATAGGTATGTATATTTGTGTGTGTGGATGTGTATGTATATACATATGTATGTGGGTGGGTTGGGCCATTCTTTCGTCTGTTTCCTTGCGCTACCATGCTAACGTGGGAGACAGCGATAAAGCAAAATAAATGAAAATAAATATATAAATATATTTATTGATGATGCTTTCAGAAGTAGGTTTTTCTCTCAGTATTGAAAGAGCTAGGCATGTATGGGAAGTCTTTTGTGGATTATTTATTAAACGAAGATTAGTTAGTCCCTAAGAAGCATACTAATTACCATATAATTGGCGTGCATGGGTGCTCATTTGATTTAGTTAACTGTATATAGATCACGGAATTTATGAGTGTATTTTACCCAGTGTATTATAAAGATTTATTGTGTAAATATATTGATGATTAATCAGATATTGGTTTAATAAGCCTTTTGCAACTTTTATTTATTTGGGTGATGATGATCTTGTGTAATCTGATGTAGGTATCATCTATCTTGTCATATGTTTGAAAGAAATTAACCAATTATTTTATCTGATATGTGAATTTTATCAATCATTATGATATCTTTTCACTTTTCACTTTCATGCATCTTTACGTTGCCCTTCCCATTATGGGTTACCTTACCTACCCTTCCATTCTCCCAACCCATTCCTCTCCTTTACATGGAAGAAAATAAGAAAATTTTGTTCTAATATGTGGATGAAGCAAATAACAAATAGATGGGAAGTGACCAGGCTACTGAGTTGCTGATGTCTTCATTATTTGGCCATATGCAAAGTATGTCATCTACATATGAAACCATTAAGAGACTGGGGTCTTCATTACTTGGCCACATGCAAAGTATGTCATCTACATATGAAACCATTAAGTGACTGTGGGTATGACTCTGGGAAGAAGATTAACTTTGAAGAACTCCATGTAAGAGATTACTCACCACAGCAGAGAGGGGTTTTCCCATCACCACGTTGAGTTTCTATAGATAATACTTATTGTTGGAAACAAAATTGCACTTGATGCAAAGCTTTATTAGTTTAATGATAGAAGCTGGAGAAAAGAGAAGGAAGCCTTTACCAAGTTCTTCCGAGAAAAGTCATCCAATGGAACATTAGGGGAAGAGTGACTTTACACCAAAGCTTACTAGCTTATAGCTAGTTATTTCTTATGTTTGACTGAAATTATATCCAATTTACCAATCGCACCTTAGGGAGGACGAGCATCTGGGTTGACTGTTGAGTGACTGCTGCAACATGGATTTGAACATTTGCTGGCTTAACCCTGGGCAGGACAGGAATGCTTGCCCAATAGCTTCTTTCTTTAAACTGTTCCTCTAACTTGTTGTTTATATTGCATCAAACTGTACTCTTACCCATATTTTCTCATTATGAGCTGTTTTGTTGCTCAGCTGAGTCTTGCTTTAGACTGTTTTCTTTCCATGTGATAGTTTTCTTCAGACCATTTCCATGTCTAATGGTTTCTCACTTCTGACCATTCCATCCCTCTTTAGCTTGTTTTCAGCACTTAGTGTGGATATGGTCATTTTTTTTTTCTTATTGGTGCACATTGCACATTCTTTCACACTATGTTCAGATTTATTCATAGGGAGAAAGGTTAAAAAGTTTGCCTATGTTATTCTGAGCACTTCCTTCAGGTCTCTGTCCCTAGATCTTGTGATGAAGTCAACTGAATAGTAGTAGCTACTTAAGACATATACCTTAGAGAGTTGCCACAGGGACCAATAAATGGAGGAAAGCAAGAGCATGCTCTCCTAAGTGATTGAGCTAAAAAGGTATGTGAAGTTGTCCACCAAGCAAAGCTTGGTACACCATTCAGGTGGATGGATGCTGCTCTGATGAAGCAATAAGCATTCCAAGATTCTGGCACCATATCCTGGAATGGAAGCAGAGATCCATTTAGATTATGATGAGAAACTGAAAGAACTCAAACTCTACTTCCTAGAAAGAAGAGAAATTGAGGGTATCCTGCACCCATTATCTTGTGGTGACACTTACAGACTTGCTTCTGATGTCACATAGCGATTTAAAGTTTCATGCCTCAGTTTAAAACCCCAGCTGATTTCTTGCTTTCACCAATTGTTTATATATGTCGATAGAAGCCTACTTCCACTGCTGGGTAATAATATCTTGCATCTGTCACCTACAGGATGTGAAAGAGTGTGCATATATATTTTCTGGGTGAGATGGCAGATGATGGTATTGTTATACAGGTGTACATTTCTAATCCAGCGCTCTGTGGTCCAGCAACTCCCATGGTGCAGCACATTTTGACTCTGCCACCATGAGCTATTAGTCTGTGAATCTGCCACCAAGACAGTGCTGTTAGCAGCACTAAGGTACCAAAACCTGTTTACTCTGCAGCAAAGCTAATTAAGAGTCCTTTTCATTTCTTATATTAAGCTATATTTTAGCCCTTCAGGATGTCATCCGGGAGATTACAAGGTGCAGAAGATGGTGGTAGTGCTAACAAGCATAAGCCTAAATCATTATCTATGGTTGAAAAAGTAGATTTACTGAAAAATTAGATAAAAGAACTTTAAAGACTTTGTGTGAATACTATGAGATTGGACCATCAACTATGCATGACTTAGGGGTCGCTTTCTGTTTTCTGGCATTTTCTGTGGTCCGGCAATGGCCAGATCCCAAGGTTGCCAGATTAAAGAGGTACAACCTACAGTAACAATTTCTGTAGTATTAGTATTAATATTTTTGCAGAGAAATATATTCGTTTATTCATGTAATTTATATATAAATGCATAAAGATGTATGAGTAAAATATAAATGTAAATATATGTAGAAAATACTTATTCGTAGTGTGAAATCAGAGCTTGAAAAGAAAGCATAAATTGTGCAGTGTGATTTGGTGTCCATAGAAAACTTGTTGAAAAAATCCCATAATTATTACATATGTATATAAGGAATTTCTTTACTGCCAGCATGCCTACCCCATCCATCTAACACCCTTCCCCACAGACATTAAGGAGAATGAAAAATTAAAATTTGTATTTTCTTTAGTTTTTTTTTATTATTATTATTCTTTGTTGCTGTCTCCCACGTCAGAGAGGTAGCGCAAGGAAAGAGATGAAAGAATGGCCCAACCCACCCACCCCACATACACATGTATATGTATAAACGCCCATACACGCTTATATACATACAAATACATTTCAACGTATACATACATATACATACACAGACATATACATATATACACATGTACATATTCATACATGCTGCCTTCATTCATTCTCGCTGCCACCCGGCCACACATGAAATGGCACCCCCCTCCCCCCGCGTGCACACGAGGTAGTGCTAGGAAAAGACAACAAAGGCCACATTCATTCACACTCAGTCTCTAACTGTCATGTGTAATGCACTGAAACCACACCTCCCTTTCCACAGTCAGGCCCCACAAAACTTTCCATGGTTTACCCCACACACTTTACATACCCTGGTTCAATCCATTGACAGCACGTCCAACCGGGTATACCACAATGTTCCAATTCACTTTATTCCTTGCATGCCTTTCACCCTCCTGTCTGTCCAATCCCGATCCCTCAAAATTTTTTTCACTCCGTCCTTCCACCTCCAACTTGGTCTCCCACTTCTCCTTGTTCCCTCCACTTCTGACACATGTATCCTCTTTGTCAATCTTTCCTCACTCATTCTCTCCATGTGACCAAACCGTTTCACTGCACTCTCCTCTGCTCTCTCAACCACACTCTCTTTATTACACATATCTTTCTTACCCTCTCATTACATACTTGATCAGACCACCTCACACCACATATTGTTCATTTCTAACACATCCACCCTCCTCTGCACAACTCTATCTATAGCCCATGCCTCACAACCATATAACATTGTTGGAACCACTATTCCTTCAAACACATCCATTTTTGCTTTCCGAGATAATGTTCTTGCCTTCCACACATTCTTCAATGCTCCCAGAACCTTTGCCCCCTCCCCCACCCTGTGACCCACTTCCACTTCTATGGTTCCATCCGCTGCTAAGTCCACTCCTAGATATCTAAAACACTTCACTTCCCCTAGTTTTTCTCCATTCAAACTTACCTCCCATTTGAATACTCACCTTTAACCCCTTTGCCTTTGTACAATGGCACTGTGCGTGCATTCCACCAATCCTCAGGCACTTCACCATGAACCATACATACATTTAATATCCTTACCAACCAATCAACAACATAGTCACCACCTTTTTTAATGTATTCCACTGCAATACCATCCAGACCTGCCACCTTACCGGCTTTCATCTTCCGCAAAGCTTTCACTACCTCTTCTCTGTTTACCAAACCATTCTCTTTGACCCTCTTACTTTGCACACCACCTAGACCAAAACACCCTATATCTGCCACTCTATCATCAAACACATTCAACAAACCTTCAAATTACTCACTCCATCTCCTTCTCACTTTACCACTACTTCTTATTACCTCTCCATTAGCCCCCTTCACCAATGTTCCCATTTGTTCTCTTGTCTTATGCACTTTATTTACCTCCCTCCAAAACATCTTAATCTTTTTGTTCTGCCTGAAGTTTAATGATACTCTCTTACCCCAACTCTCATTTGCCCTCTTTTTCACCTCTTGCACCTTTCTCTTGAAATCCTGCTCCTTTCTTTAATACATCTCCCAGTCATTTGCACCACTTCCCTGCAAAAATCATCCAAACACCTCTCTCATCTCTTTCACTAACAATCTTACTTCTTCATCCCACCACTCATTTGTGCAAGCTTTCACTGTTTCCTTAAATGTTTTAGATATCTTGGAGTAGATTTAGCAGCGGATGGAACCATGGAAGCGGAAGTGAGTCACAGGGTACGGGAGGGAGCGAAGGTTCTGTGAGCATTGAAGAATGTGTGGAAGGCGAGAATGTTATCTTGTACAACAAAAATGGATATGTTTGAAGGAATAGTGGTTCCAACAATGTTATATGGTTGTGAGGCATGGGCTGTAGATAGGGTTGGGTGGAGGAAGGTGGATATGTTGGAAATGAATTGTTTGAGGACAATATGTGGCGTGAGGTGGTTTGATCGAGTAAGTAATGAAAGGGTAAGAGATATGTTTGGTAATAAAATTGTGTGGTTGAGAGAGAGCAGAAGAGGGTGTATTGAAATGATTTGGTCACATGGAGAGAATGAGTGAGGAAATATTGACAAAGAGGATATATGTGTCAGAGGTAGAGGGAACGAGGAGAAGCGGGAGACCAAATTGGAGATGGAAGGATGGAGTGAAAAAGATTTTGATTGATCGGGGCCTGAACATACAGGAGGGTGAAAGGCATGCAAGGAATAGAGTGAATTGGAATGATGTGGTATACCGGGGTTGGATGTGCTGTCAATGGATTGAACCAGGGCATGTGAAGCGTCTGGGGTAAACCATGGAAAGTTTTGTGGGGCCTGGATGTGGAAAGAGAGCTGTGGTATTGTTGCATTATGCATGACAGCTAGAGACTGAGTGTGAACAAATGTGGCCACTGATGTCTTTTCCTAGTGCTACCTTGCATGTGCGTGGGGGAGGGAATGCCATTTCATTTGTGATGGGGTGGCAATGGGAATAGATGAAGGCAGCAAGTATAAATATGTACATGTGTATCTATGCATATGTCTGTGTATGTATATGTATGTATACGTTGAAATGTTTAGGTATGTATATGTGCGTGTGTGGGCATTTATGTATATGCATATGTATGTGGGTGGCTTTGGGCCATTCTTTTGTCTGTTTCCTTGCACTACCTCACTAATGCAGGAGACAGTGACTAAGTTCAATCCACTGATAGCACGTCAAGCCCGGTATACTACATTGTCCTCGTCCCCTCCACCTCTGACACATATCCTCTTTGTGAATCTTTCCTCACTCATTCTCTCCATGTGTCCAAACCATTTCAACACACTCTTCTGCTCTCTCCACCACATTCTTTTTATTACCACACATCTCTCTTACCCTTTCATTACTTACTCGATCAAACCACCTCACGCCACATATTGTCCTCAAACATTTTATTTCCAACACATCCACCCTCCTCCGCACAACCCTATCTATTGCCCATGCTCGCAACCATATAACATTGTTGGAACCACTATTCCTTCAAACATACCCATTTTTGCTCCGAGATAACGTTCTCACCTTCCACACACTCTTCAATGCTCCTAGAACCTTTGCTTTGCCCCCTCCCCCACCCTATGACTCACTTCCACTTCCATGGTTTCATCCGCTGTTAAGTCCACTCCTAGATATCTAAAAGTCTTCTCTTCCTCCAGTTTTTCTCCATTCAAACTTACCTCCCAATTAACTTGTTCCTCAATCCTACTGAACCTAATAGCCTTGCTCTTATTTACATTTACTCTCAACTTTCTTCCATCACGCACTTTACCAAACTCAGTCACCAACTTCTGGAGTTTCTCACCTGAATCAGCCACCAGCGCTGTATCATCAGCAAACAGCAACTGACTTACTTCCCAAGCCCTCTCATCCAGAACAGACTGCATACTTGCTCCTGTCTCCAAAACTCTTGCATTTCCCTTCTTAACCACCCCATCCATTTTTTTCTTTTTTCTTTTTTTTTCCGCTGTCTCCTGCGTTTGCGAGGTAGCGCAAGGAAACAGACGAAAGAAATGGCCCAACCCACCCCCATACACATGTATATACATACGTCCACACACGCAAATATACATACCTACACAGCTTTCCATGGTTTACCCCAGACGCTTCACATGCCTTGATTCAATCCACTGACAGCATGTCAACCCCGGTATACCACATCGCTCCAATTCACTCTATTCCTTGCCCTCCTTTCACCCTCCTGCATGTTCAGGCCCCGATCACACAAAATCTTTTTCACTCCATCTTTCCACCTCCAATTTGGTCTCCCTCTTCTCCTCGTTCCCTCCACCTCCGACACATATATTCTCTTGGTCAATCTTTCCCCACTCATTCTCTCCATGTGCCCGAACCATTTCAAAACACCCTCTTCTGCTCTCTCAACCATGCTCTTTTTATTTCCACACATCTCTCTTACCCTTACGTTACTTACTCGATCAAACCACCTCACACCACACATTGTCCTCAAACATCTCATTTCCAGCACATCCATCCTCCTGCGCACAACTCTATTTATAGCCCACACCTCGCAACCGTACAACATTGTTGGAACCACTGTTCCTTCAAACATACCCATTTTTGCTTTCCGAGATAATGTTCTCGACTTCCACACATTCTTCAAGGCTCCCAGAATTTTCGCCCCCTCCCCCACCCTATGATCCACTTCCGCTTCCATGGTTCCATCCGCTGCCAGATCCACTCCCAGATATCTAAAACACTTCACTTCCTCCAGTTTTTCTCCATTCAAACTCACCTCCCAATTGACTTGACCCTCAACCCTACTGTACCTAATAACCTTGCTCTTATTCACATTTACTCTTAACTTTCTTCTTTCACACACTTTACCAAACTCAGTCACCAGCTTTTGCAGTTTCTCACATGAATCAGCCACCAGCACTGTATCATCACCCCATCCATAAGAATATTAAATACCCATGGAGACATCATGCACCTCTGCCGCAAACCAACATTCACTGAGAACCAGTTAATTTCCTCTCTTCCTACTTGTTCACATGCCTTACATCCTTGGTAAGATCTTTTCACTGCTTCTAGCAACTTACTTCCCACGCCATATACTCTTAGAACCTTCCACAAAGCATCTCTACCAACCCGATCATATGCCTTCTCCAGATCCATGAATGCTACATACAAATCCATCTTTTTTTTTTAACTATTTCTCACATACGTTCTTCAAAGCAAACACCTGATCCACACATCCTCTACCACTTCTGAAACCACACTGCTCCTCCCCAATCTGATGCTCTGTACATGCCTTTACCTTCTCAATCAATTCCATATGATTTCCCAGGAATACTCAACAAACTTATGCCTCTGTAATTTGAGCACTCACCTTTATCCCCTTTGCCTTTGTACAATGGTAATATGCATGCATTCTGCCAATCCTCAGGCACTTCACCATGATCCATACATACACTGAATATCCTTACCAACCAATCAACAACACAGTCATCCCCCTTTTTTAATAAATTCCACTGCAATACCATCCAAACCCGCCACCTTGCCGGCGTTCATCATCCGCGAAACTTTCACTACCTCTTCTCTGTTTATCAAACCATTCTCCCTGACCCTCTCACTTCACACACCATCCTGACCAAAGCACCCTATATCTGCCACTCTATCACCAAACACATTCAACAGACCTTCAAAATAGTCACTTCATCTCTGCTTGTTATTACCTCTCTATTTGCCCCTTTTACCGATGTTCCCCTTTGCTCTCTTTTCTTACGCAATTTATTTACCTCTTTCCAGATTTTCTTTTTATTCTCCCAAAAATTTAATGATACTCTCGCCCCAACTCTCATTTGCCCTTTTTTCACCTCTTGCACCTTTCTGTTGACCTCCTGCTGCTTTCTTTTATACATCTCCCAATCAGTTGCACTACTTCCCTGCAAAAATCATCTAAACGCTTCTCTCTTCTCTTTCACGAACAATTTTGCTTCTTCATCCCACCATTCACTACCCTTTATACTCTACCCACCTCCCACCTTTCTCATGCCACATGCATCTTTTGCACAAGCCATCTCTGCTTCTCTAAATACATCCCATTCCTCCCCCACTCCCCTTACATCATTTGCTCACACCTTTTGCCATTCTGCACTCAATTGCTCCTGGTACTTCCTCACACAAGTCTCCTTTCCAAGCTCACTCACTCTCACCACTTTTTTCTCCCCAACAGTCTCTCTTCTTTTCCAAAAACCTCTACAAATCTTCACCTTCGCCTCCACAAAATAGTGATTAGACATCCTCCAGTTGCCCCTCTCAGCACATTAACATCCAAAAGTTTCTCTTATACATGCCTGTCAATTAACATGTAATCTAAGAATGCTCTCTGGCCATCTCTCCTACTCACATACGTATGCTTATGTATATCGCTCTTTTTAAACCAGGTATTCCCAGTCACCAGTCCCTTTTCTGCAAACAAATCCAAAAGCTCATCACCATTTCCATTTACAACACTCAACACCCCATGTACACCAATTGCACCCTCAACTGCCACATTACTCGCCTTTGCATTCAAATCACCCATCATTATAACCCAGCCTCGTGCATCAAAACTACTAACACACTCACTCAGCTGCTCCAAAAACACTTGCTCCTCGTGATCTTTCTTCTCATGACCAGGTGCATAGGCACCAATAATCACCCATCTCTCTCCATCCACTTTCAGTTTAACCATATCAACCTAGAGTTTACTTTCTTATACTCTATCATATACTCCCACAACTCCTGCTTCAGGAGTAGTGGTACTCCTTCATTTGCTCTTGTCCTCTCACCAACCCCTGACTTTAATCCAAGACATTCCCAAACCACTCTTCCCCTTTACCCTTGAGCTTCGTTTCACTCAGAGCCAAAACATCCAGGTTCCTTTCCTCAAACATACCACCTATCTCTCCTTTTTTCTCATCTTGGTTACAGCCACACACATTTAGACACCCCAATCTGAGCCTTCGAGGGGATGAACACTCCCTGGGTGGCTCCTTCTTTTGTTTCCCCTTTTAGAAAGTTAAATACAAGGAGGGGAGGCACCCCCCCCTGCTCCCGCCTTCTTCATTTGCCTTCTACGACATGCGGGGAATATGTCAGAAGTATTCTTTCTCCCCTATCCCCAGGGATATATATATGTGTATGGGTGTTTATGTATATGTGTGTATGAGTGGATTGGCTATTTTTCATCTGTTTCGTTGCGCTACCTCACTGATGCAGGAAATGGCAATCAGGTATGATAATGTAAAGATTTTCTTTTCTTTCATACTATTCGCCATTTCCCATGTTAGCGAGGTAGCATTAAGAACAGAGGACTGGGCCTTTGAGGGAATATCTTCACCTGGCCCCCTTCTCTGTTCCTTCTTTTGGAAAATGAAAAAAAAAAAAAATGGGGAGCGGGTGGCTGGAAATCCTCCCCTCTCGTTTTTTTTTAATTTTAATGTAAAGATATATGTATACATTTTGTTTTCTTTTCTTTTGAAGCATGAATTATACATATCACAATTTGAGAATATATCCTAATTCTCAAGTGTCTCAAGTTTGAACTGTCCCAGGTTGAAACTTTGCAGGTTGGGGTATAGGTGTAGATATTATGTTGATTCAAAGAGGCTTGATGTAGGTTCTTTTGTCAGGTTGCCCACGTAATTCCACTACCAAGCAGATGTATAGCTTTTGACATTGATATGCTTTGAACAAATTAAAGTACATTGTAAAACGTTTAGACCATGAGGCAACAAAGATGGCAAAATCTATGGACCATTTTGTTTGAGGAATTTTCATCAAATGTGATCCTAAGAGACCAAAAATCAGGTTTACCCAAAGAGGCTGTTATTCCAGTACTACTACTACTGTAAATCATTCCCCAAAAGAGAAATACTGTCATGTCTCACACTCACTACCTTCTTCTGTAAGAAGAAATTGCTTGTCTCAAGTACTGAACTCTTTCTCGCCTATGAACAGAAATCTGTGACCACCTAAGAGAGCAATAGAGAGTATTTGATTATCAGGGAGTTAAGATACAGTTTTACCCCAAAATAAGATGAGTCCAGGCTGGCAGATGCTCATTCACAAGACACATCAATCTTACATCAACGTGTTCAGTCCTATGATATGAAGGTGAAGTTAGGCATTGCAGTCCTCCCAACACATTCATTAACATTTACTTTTTGACAGTGCGTGAACCTATTGGATGTTGGCTGATGGTATGTACTTTTGTTTTTGGCCTTCAGACTGAAGGTCAAATGGGTATTTATTCATGGGTTTTCCTCAACACAAATAGTAAGTACTTTTTATCTTGAAAACTAGGGTACCTGGAGATAGCGCTAGCATCATCTGCCATACTGTAATGATATTAGACTGCTATAATGGTAAGATGGCTTCAAAATTATATCAAAACATTCTTTTTTTCCTGATGACTTTAGAATCAGGAAGAAGGTTAAGTGAAATTCATGTGGCATACATGTAGGGTTTGCTTAAGATTATCACCCTTTATTGGTAGAGGTTGATCCAAAATAAGATTTCATTGTGAAAATGAGATAGTTAGGCTTAGGAAATATCTTTTTGATACAATCCTGGAAAAATTGAAAGTTAACTTTTTTAGTCCAGTCAGATCGTAAAGATTTTCTTGATCTTACAGAAAATTACTCAGAACATTGGTTTATTCATCCAGGTTCCTAGTTGATTCTGTCAGCAAGAACATATCTGAATGGATCAAGTTGTTCCTGCTGTATCTTGGGCTCTGTGAGAGAGACCTTGATGTACCAGAAGTGGCATATACCTGAGCTATTTTTAATGAACTTCTCATTGGATGAGTTTACCAACAGGAGTCATTTTCCTTCAAGAAACTCCTTGGTTTAACAGTATCCATTCAGAAGAGGATGATATAGTATAGGAAGCAAATTGTTATGGATAGTCTTTTCTTTAATCTTCTTTCTTAGATTTTTCTTAACCCCCATTCACTGGGGTATGTTCTTAAATGCTCATATGGCTTGTTAGTAGGTGAGAATCATAGGCTTTGAAGGATGAAAATCCTTTTCCCTAATCATCCTGTGTTTTCTCTTTGAAAAACTATTATTTGATCCTAGTCAATATCAGGCTTAACATACAATCACCAGCAATAAGGGATTGAATGTGTAGAAAAACATTAGCCCTAGCTTCACCTCCACTTGTGACAATGTAGGCCTGGACAGGCTGCTGTATGGTTGTTGAATTCTGTTTCTAAGCATCTTCCAGACTCATATTATTGATGATAGTCAAAGAAGTGAATCCTACTCCATACATTTCATTTCAGGCAGGTAAAAAGGGGATTTAATCCCCAGTAAGCAAGTGCTCTTTAGTACTTTCTTAGACACTCACAGGGCTCTACCAGTAAGAGATTTTTTTCTTAATTATTCTTCAAAACCTGCGCTTTTTATGGAGGAAGTCAATAATTTTCATGAAAGGTTGGAAGTGAATTTTTTTTTTAATTGTGATGAATAACAAAAGTTACAGCAACTTGAATTTCATACCCTTCGTACCCTTCTCAGTACTTGTTTCACATTAGTTTAACATATCTTCAAAAAAGTTAGTGAGTAACTTCAGTTATTTACCTTATTTGCATTTTATTGTATGCTATGATATTCAAAGAAGTTTGGAATTATCCAGATTTATGACAATTTTCTTAATTGGTTACAAGTTGTATGTCTTACAATGCTGGGTTTAATGTAACAGTAGTAGTGCAATATGAAGTCATTGCCATTAGGGAATAGTGGCCACATGTGGTTCCTTTACTAAGGGTAGGAAATGGGATAGGATATATATTGATATTCATAATCTGAAATTATGGCTTATTAGTCAGAACAGTTTGACATTATATTTAAAAAGTTTTTGTGAGAATGAAAGTGATTATCAGTAAGTTCTATTTTCTTCCCTGTAACACTTGAACTACCACACAGCAAAAAAGTACGATATTTATCTTAATCATGGATTTTTGCAGTAGTAGTATATTTTTTCATCTGATATTATATGATGATGCACTCATTGTCATGAGAGTAAGATTTCTTGAGAAGATGCATGTTGATAAGGGAAAGGATGAAAGCAAAGGACTTTTTTCTTAGAAGATAGGCACAAGTGGCAGCCATCATGGGAGTGTAATGGAGGCATCTCTTTCCAGCGACGGCCATGGACAACTGAATCAGGGAGGGCAAGATCAGCTGGCCTTAACTCCCGCCCTCATGATGGATTAATTCTCCAATCAGATGCTACATCTTTGGCACGCCCACCAGACCCAACATTGCGATCACAAGCTGGTGTAGTCACCCCCCATGTGGGTCAAGATGTAATCCCACATCTACATCGCTGTCAGTTCTGCAGTTATTCATCACCTAGCCGAGGAGATCTAAAGAAGCATATCAGGATACATACTGGGGAGAAGCCATATGCCTGTCCTCACTGCAGTTATCGATGCTCTGACTCAAGCGCTTTAAGTAAACATGTTAGGACACATACTGGGGAGAAACCTCACTGTTGTCCACATTGTCTCTACAGAACACACTTGGCCTCAAATCTTCATCAGCACATGAGTACTACCCACCCTGATCTCCATATGTAGATAACTGTGGTTTACTTGAATGTTTATGGTAATTAAAGATCCTGTGTTTACCATGAATGAAGACAAAAAGATAGGGCATATGAATGGGCGTTAGTGAGTTGACATCTAAATGTTGCAGTTTGTGTTGTAACCTTACACCATTTTCTTGTTTTGAAGGAAGGAAATTTTATATATATATA